>NC_090244.1:5590978-5890978 GCF_024489055.1 Chanodichthys erythropterus | reverse complement strand
GCTGCTGGACTGTAAAGTGTTTGAGGCGGTGGGAACCAAAGTTCTGGGGAAGATCAGCAAACCAGGAGTCTTCCAGGACAGCAGCAGCAGCCTCTACAGATTCCTGAACGTGGAGGATCCGTCCCTGGACATGCTTGAAATGACGCTTTTCCCTCCTAGTGAAGAGAGCTTAATGAACATCACACCATGCAGGTGTTTAAGCTAGTGTGTTGTAGGTGTTTATGGTGCAGCACTGAATGATTTTATTCTATATTTGCATTATAAAGATTGCAATTATTGGCCTTTTTAGGCAGGACATCCTGTTCTCTCATAGCACACCTGTGAAGCCAGGCCAGGCATTGGATCGCCTCATGGAGAAGCTGGACTTGACAGGACTTGTCGGTTCGCCTCCCAATGAATATCTTCCACCATCTGGTAAGATCTTTGTTCAGATTTTGCTTATGTTTGCGGTACAAAGGCTGTGTTTGTAATATACTGTAATCTACTGACTATTTTTCATGCATGCATCTAACTAAATAACCAGCTAAATGGCTATCTCTTAATTTTCTTTAGTCCAAATTTGTTTTAAATAGTTAAAGACCCCCTGTAGTCAATAATTGTATCTCTAAAACTCATCTTTGTTCACTGAAATGACACATTAAAATGTTTCCTTAATGCCTTAAAATAGCCTGAATGTAACTCTACACCCTTGCCTCATTTAATATACACGCTTCTATGAATATGCAAATTAGCCCCGCCTCCACTCACACCAGTTCAGAGATCCACTTGTTGGCTATCACACGTTGACGTGATTGGTTACAGGGCAGTTTGTGACGTCAGAAACGGCAACGATTTCAAACCGTGTTTTTGAGACCGTCTTTGGTTCACTGCAGTTTTAAAGAGAAAATACTCCCTAATGGTGTTGAATTTGCGCATGGTTTGTTTTAAAGCATATTAAAAATGCCATATAAACAACATTAGAAGCTTGATTTTAACCACAGGGAGACTTTAAAGCTTGTCTGTCTCAATGTTTAAAATTGAAATATAATTTTGACTTATTTTAAACTCTTGTAATTATCTTTATGTAAATCTGATGCATATTGCAACATTAACTTTTTTTTTTTTTAAACTTGTCATCCTCAGTCAAAAATAAAAATGACTTATTTTAATTTGTCTCATTGTTTAACTCTGAGGTGGCTGGCAGTGTATGCATAGTGCAATTTTTTTATTTATTTTTTAAACAAAATTGATTTAAAAAAATTAAAATATTTAACGTTGCAATATGCATACTGCCATCAGAATTAAATATAATTATGATATATATTAAGAAAATGACAATAATTTTATTTTTTGACTGAGGCAGACAAGCTTTTTAAAATATTTTAAACAAAATTGGATTAAAAATTAAGACAAAAAAAAAAATTGTTTTCCTCAAGTTTAATTGTGACATGTAAATCTCATTCTTTATTTAAGGTGGCAACATGGTATAGTATTGCAAAATTTTTTTTTTTTAATCCAACTATCCAATTATTCTGACACTTTTTTTGTGTGTGTGTCACATACTGTATATAGTTGGGAAGTATGCAATTTCAGATGTAGCCGTGGACTTTTGACAGCTCCAGGGCTTTGCTTAAAAAAAAATGCAATTTCATTGTTTTCCCCTCCGTTTGGCCTAAAACACTGTGGTCGTGGTCATCCAGTTTGAAGTGTTTACTACAAAAAAATTCACATTTTCCGTTGCCGTGTTCTCTCTGTATTTGATTCTTTGCAGCCTTTAGCTACTGCCTACAAAGCACCGGATCCTCACTGGAAACAAAGTAATTTGCACTTAACATTTACTCTTTGAATTCTTGCATCTGGGAACGATACCAGTGGACACCATTTTGACTAAAAGTTTGCTATGAAGTATTTCCTACTAAAGCAAGGTGGTGTTTGACTCTGGTAAGCGTATCCATAGCAGATTGGTGGGAGTGGCCTTGGAATGCAACATGGCCACTGCCAGTGCATTATGGGTGTTGAAGCTTTCCTACCTATTTGTCAAAAAGAAAAGACCACAGCCCTTTTTTCTCTTTCTCTAATCAGGTAGCAGTGTTCTACTGTATAGGCAGCCATGTTTTATTGAAGCACCCCTTTAACAGTTAATTGATATGAACTGTCCTTCAGTGGTCAGAGAAGTGTGGCATGAGCAGACGGTACGGAAGCTGTCGCAGCTGATAGATCTCCCCCTGCTGGAGGGGGTGCTGAACTGCGCAAAGATTGTGTCTCCCCCATCCCGTGGCAGTAATAATGAGCCTGACCTGCTCTACACCAGCAATTACCTTGATCGAGAGGTTCTGAAAGCCTTCAAAGAATCACAGTGAGAAGTCTTCACATTTAAACGGTCAAGAAACCTAATGAAACTCAGGTGGGCCTAATAATTTGTCTTCCTCTGCCCAGAGCTGATGTTTGGTTGTCGGCAGCCATAGACCTGCTGGATTTCCTTCCAGATCAGCTGGTGGTGGAGGTGAGTAGAGAGCTGCCCACATTGTCCTGTGAGGAAGAGGATGGCCAGGTCAGACCCTCAGGCCATGATGAATGTAAATTACTGCTGTTTCATGTACTGGACAAACACTATGGACACATGGACCGCAAGCCTCTCCTCTGTGACAGCATGGCAGACGTCTACACCGAGATCATGGAACTCTTGGGTAAAGCTAACGCTCCTCAGATGATTCATTCTTTCCAAAAAACAATGTTTTCCTTTGTGTCTAATGATCTGTTTTCCTTTATATCTAGTGAACGGGAAGCTTGAACAAGCTTTGGAAGTTCTGCAGCTGATGCTGAAGCTGCTGTCTGCGTCTGCACGCGAGGAACTGCGCAGACTGCTGGAGTTTATGGCAGCAGCTGCAGACGCTGCGAATGTCCAGCTGCACAAAGAAGTAAGGAGTCATAATGCATGTCACAAGCTATTCACCTCACAGCTGTCATGTTTACTATGGCAAGCCATTTTAGCTTAAAGGGATAGTTCACCCAAAAATGAAAATTTGATGTTTATCTGCTTACCCCCAGTGCATCCAAGATGTAGATGACTTTTTTTTCTTCAGTCGAACGCAAATGATGATTTTTAACTGCAACCGCTGCCGTCTGTCAGTCAAATAATAGCAGTGATTGGGAACTTGAACAATAAGAGTCGAAAAAACTTCCATAGACAAATCCAAATTAAACCCTGCGGCTCGTGACGACACATTGATGTCCTAAGACATGAAGCGATCGGTTTGTGCAAGAAACCGAACAGTATTTATATCATTTTTACCTCTAATACACCACTATGTCCAACTTCGTTCAGCTTCCGGCTAGTGAGGTCTGATCGCGCTCTGACAATGGAAGTGATGTCTCACGCTCATTGAAGTATATGGGCGAGACATCACTTCCGTCTTCAGAACGCGTTTCTTGACCTCACTAACAGGAAGCTGAACGAAGTTGGACATAGTGGTGTATTAGAGGTAAAAATATATAAATAATGTTCGGTTTCTCGCACAAACCGATCGTTTCGTGTCTTAGGACATTAATGTGTCGTCACGAGCCGCAGGGTTTAATTTTGATTTGTCTAAGCAAGTTTTATTTACTGTTATAGTTGAAGTTCCCATCTACTGCTATTATTTGACTGACAGACGGCAGCGGTTGCAGTTAAAAATCATCATTTGCGTTCGACTGAAGAAGTCACCTACATCTTGGATGCACTGGGGTAAGCAGATAAACATCAAATTTTCATTTTTGGGTGAACTATCCCTTTAACAGCGTTCCTCATTGTAATTTAATTTTTTATAAGTAGGAATTAAAGAGCTCTCTAATTCAATTTATTACTAGTAACCATCACAATTACAGAGCTCTACTATTAAATTTTTACTAGTTATGTCTCCATTGACTTCCATTCATTTAATTAGTCCTTCAACTGAATTTTTACTTGCTTGCTTGTAGCAATTGGATTAGAGAGCTCTCTAATTGTATTTGTTCCTAGTAAGAACTGAATTGAAGTGCTCTTACTAGTAAAAATTGTAAAAATGGGAACATTTTACGCTTTAACGGCTTGCCATAGTTTACATTTATTTTGAATATGATATTTCAGATTGAAAACCGCGTGGTTGTGAAGAAGACATTCTCCAGAGCCATCATCCAGAGCAAGGGTCTGACGAAAGAAAAGATGGACCTGCTGATGCTCTTCATGCTCGACAACCACCAGGAGATCTTCAAGGTTTATGTGCCTTTAATGCATTAATGATATAATGCAGAAAGAAGCAGTTGTTGTGCATAACAGTTTGACCTTTTATTAGATTCCAGGTTCTCTTCACAAACTGGTCAGTGAGAAACTGGATGACATTGTGAAACACAGAGATTCTACGACTACCAGTATGATGTTTACAGTGTTTTAGTTATTAGTAAAATTTTAAATATAGCATTTATATTTTCAGTTTTAGTAATAATGCTTTTGTCATGTCAGTTTTAGATCACTTTTAGTTCATTTAATTACTATTTGGGTTTATTTCAGTGTTAGTTAAATTTAGTTATTTTAGTGCTTTATTTCATTTAAGCTTTATTTAAATGAACAAATAATTTTACTTCTCAATAATAACCCTGGATATTTGTGTACGGAAGAGGATTAGGGCCAAGCAATAATAAAAAAAATAAAAAAACATCTCGAGATTAAAGTTGTTAAATTTCGAGAAAGTCGAAATAAAATGTTGAGAATAAACATTAAATTACGAGAAAAAAGTCGTTAAATTTCGAGGAAAAAAAGTCTAAATAAAATGTTGAGAAAGTCATTAATTAAATTCCGAGAATTTGTTCTCATAATTTACTTTTTTTCTCGTAATTTAATGACTTTATTCTCAACATTTTATCTCGACTTTTTTCTCGAAATTCAACAACTTTAATCTCGAGTTTTATTTTATTTATTTTTTTACTGCTTGGCCCTAATCCTCTTCCGTAATTGTGTGACCATTTATCTTAGCCATGATAATGTTAATTTGACAAGTATTTTAGTATTTTTATAGCATTTATCTTCTGAATATAGGTACCCCACTTTGTCAGCGACTGCCAAGAGACGTATACACAGAGACCATAAAGGACGTGACTAAAAGCGAGCTGTACTCTCTCCTGAAAAACATTGATGAAAACACCAAATATTCCCTGAAAGAGAAGAAGCGACTCCTGGCACAGTTTTATAAGGGACATCCGGACATCTTCATGCAGTATTTTGGGTCTAGACTGGGCACGCTAAACCTTCTTGAAGTTTAATTTAATGAGTCATGTCAGTGCTTTTTGTGAATGTATTTATCCAAATAAATAAAAATAAACACATTTAGGTGTCATAAGAACTGAGTATGTGTCTTTGAATAGTAGCCTATAAATTAGATTTTCCACCTTAGTGGGAAAATTGTTCTTGATGGGCAGTGTTGCCAAGTCTGTAATTTTTCAAGCGAAATTGGGCTACTTTAATGGGGTGTTCACACCAGATGTGACTTGCGTGAATAAATCGCGCTATTTGCGCGTAGTTGGACGCTTTGAACATTTTGAGTTTACTCGCTTCATTCGCGCGTGAAATTCACTTCACAACAGACGCGAATTCGCATCATGGGAGGGGCTCTCCTTTAAATATGTGTCCCTCAGACTCTTCCACTTCTTTCTGCACACTTCCTCTGAATAAACACATCAATGAGAAAGTAGTTGTAAAATATGGTGAATAAGCTCAATTTGCCAGTTTTAGCTAGCTTGTGTTTTAGCTAGGTTTCAAACAGAGATGGCGACAAAGAGGAAAAATCGCGGACTGCAGCTTTAACATGTAAATCACTTGCACTTAACGCTTCATTCGCATCTGGTGTGAACGCACCATTTGAAGCGACCCCAAATAACATGATATTTAGCCCCTGGAATACGACTTTTACCAGGGGAACCCTGCCAAAAATGTAGATTTTACCCCAATTTTTTACCAGGGGACCCCTTATGAAACGCAGTTGGGCTAGTTTTGAATAGCAATTGGTGGGTTTTGTGAAAACCTGGCAACCCTGTTAATAGACCTACAAATACATTACACCTCATAAATAATACTGAAAATATACTCCTACTTTTGTAGTTTATAGCATTCGTAGATGTAAGTGGGAGCGTTTCACAAATGGATTGTTCAGTTTGTGCTATATTACATTCATAGCTACACCAAAAACATGCAACAAAATGCTTTTCTGCAATTAATTGTAATTCAAACTTAAGTTGTGAGCAACTCTTCTTGCTATCCTTATTTTTTTGTCTTTATTAAAGTTCTGTAATGTATGTATATGTTTTGTACTGAGGCACTTATATATGTAGCAAGCATTTTAGTTTGATAAATAGGTCCTGTGCCTTTAATGCTGATGCGTCTCCATGAGCGGCTGTGGCTCCGTCCATTCTTTACGCGTTTCAAACTCTGATTGGCCCTCCAACCCTAGACAGACATAAGCCCGTCCAATCAGATTTCGATGAGCTGTGACACGTCACATAAAGCAGAGTGCGCTTCCCAGCAGCCGTTCTCAGATCAGTTTGCGGTGTGCACAGCGTCGAATGTTCCTATAGTGAGTAGGCTATATTTACTTAGCTGTTCCTGGATCAGTTCTAGCGCTCAAATTCCGCCCGGGTTTGATACTGACGTCTGGGCGCAGCTCAAATCTCCTCCCCGGATGCCCCAGAAACCCTAAAACACAGTCATCGCCACACACTCACTTTTTTGGGTCGTTCATGGTGCGGATCTGCGAGAGGAGGATGAAGTTTTTGGTGGCAGTCACATTGATCGTTGGCTCGGTGATTTTCCTGCTTTTCCCGAGCGGATCAGACGCGGATGAGAAGAAAAAAGGACCTAAAGTCACGGCTAAGGTACAGAGGCGCTGCGCTACATTCACTGCAGGCCTATTGGATACAACTGATAGAATTCGGATTTCAGTTCGAATTATTAATGTTGCGTTTACACTTAAATTTAGCGTGCCCGATTAGCGGAGCCAGTTTCTTTTTGTTTGCAAAGCATCCCTGTTTTTTCATTTGTATAAGTTAATTGGTTTTGTGCAAAATATAATATACTGTAATAAGGCAGGTAATGCTACACAAATGTTTTATAACTTACAGTAATAAAATGTTGCATCTGTATTTGTCACTTGATCTATGATCTAATGATAGATTAGGGGTTTATAACCTCTTGTTGGAGTGGAATTCCTATAATGCATCTGATGTTTGATGTTCTGGTGTGACTCTGGATTTGGGTGTTATCCCAGGTGTACTTTGACATCAGGATCGGAGATGAGGATGCAGGACGGATAGTCATTGGACTCTTTGGAAAGACTGTTCCCAAAACAACGGAAAATTTCCTCCAGCTGGCCACAGGAGAGGTGAGTGTGTCTGTCCACTGGGGGTCAGTATTCATGAATCACAGTGAAATGAATCTAAATGATGCGATTCTGATTTTCAGAAAGGATTTGGTTACAAGGGCAGCAAGTTTCATCGGGTGATTAAAGACTTCATGATCCAGGGAGGAGATTTCACTAGGGGAGATGGAACCGGAGGTATCGAAATACTACAAATCTTGATTGAAATAAAGTTATCTTTGTTATAACTCAAAGCCACACTTTAAGGATGCTTTGAGGTCTTTCAGATGCCACACATGGGCAGTAAACCTCCATTTATTAGATTTCTAACGCCTCTGTGTGTCTCCTTGTAGGCAAGAGCATTTATGGAGACCGTTTCCCTGATGAGAACTTCAAGCTGAAGCATTACGGCCCTGGTTGGCTCAGCATGGCCAACGCCGGCAAAGACACCAACGGCTCCCAGTTCTTCATCACCACAGTCCAAACGCCCTGGTTGGACGGCAAACACGTTGTGTTTGGCAAAATCCTGGAGGGCATGGTGAGTATCTCCACTTTGGCCTCTTCCATATTTATTTAACCAATCTTTACATATAGAAGTGCTTTACTGCAATGATTTTTGAGAATTTCCCTCTGTCTTGAAGGATGTGGTGAAAAAGATCGAGGGAACAAAGACGGATGGGCGGGATAAACCTCTCAAGGACGTCATTATCCACGACAGCGGCAAGATTGAAGTGGAAAAGCCTTTTGCAGTCGCTAAAGAGTAATTTAAGTTTGAGGGAACAACAGGACTCTGGGTTTAAGGGGATTGAATTTGGTGCCACTAGAGATCTAGTGGAAAGAGAGTGTGTGTATGTGCTTTTTGGTGCTCCGCCCCCTCGCGGGACCGTCACACACCAGTCCTGATCCGCAGAGCGGCACTTCCTGGGTCCAGTTCTAACAGGCATTCCAATCGGTCAGACTTCTGACACAACCTGCTTTTTTAATCAAATCTTCAATAAAGGATCCAGATTTTCTTATTGGTGTTTTCTTGCTTGATAATTACTTGTTTTTTGACCATGAATAAACTGGACATTTTTTATTTAATAGAAAAACTCTTAATAAAAAGACTTCAAAATACAGACAAATGGCTTGGAACAGTTAAAATCAGTGACCTAAACTCAGGTTTGAAATGTATATTTTATTGAAATTTAAAAGACAATATTTCATAAATATACAAAATGAATGTAAAAATGTCTAAATATCTTATTTAAGATTTTTCTATGACAATTAAGCACAAAAATCTGATTTTACTATGGTAAAAATCTCTAAAATCAGTACAACATGGTAAAGTACAACTGTAATTACACACCATCCTCCTATAAGGTTGGAAAATGACAGTTTTGTACAATTTACATACAGTCTTAAAGATGAAAGATTCAGTCGACATTAACATGCAAAGGCGCGTTTAAAGCAGATGGAGTTGCTAGGCAACACTGCAGTGATTGCACTTATATTCTCTCTGACTCTGAGCTGATGTCACTTCTGTTTATGGTAATAGTGGGGATTCTGGGATGCACAGGCAGCTCTGGTGCACAGGCGAGGCCTCTGGGTTTACCACTGCTCTTTTTGAAGCTCACTTTGACGTCTCTCGGGTAGAAACCCTGCAGGACGCCGGCCGTCACGATATCAGGGAGATCTGAGGGGGAAATGACCACAACAGACTGTTTTTTGGGTGTAAAAAAGACATTTCTGTAATAATGACATCACAACAATCTGCCAGGTTTACCTGATCTGGATTCATGTTGGTAAGGGTCAGTCGAGAAACCAACTACTCGCTGATGGAATGACTGAAATCTATAAAAAAGACATTGTTCAGAGAACATTAATGCCGTTTAGAGTATATAAATCTGAATCCAAATGTGGGCGGGATTTATGAGCAGGTTAAATGAACACACCTGTATCCTTGCTCTTGACAGTCGTCTGACTGGTTTTCACTGAAAAATGACAATTAGGGCATGAATAACAAGTTAACATTATTACGAATTATTGTTAATTGATTAAATGGATTTCCTTAATATGCTATTTTAAAGGCTCTTATGATAGGTTTACATGCATTCAAAAACTTTTTCTCATAATATACATTGAATCGTTTATCGCACTGTTTCAGACGCCATGAGAAAAGAGCTGATGCTGTAGTCTCTCTAAACCCATCCTTTCTAAAAGCCTACTCTGCTCTGATTGGTCAGACAGTCCAGTCTGTTGTTAAAGTGCCCCTATTATGCTTTGACAACAAACTATGGCCCAGTCTGTTGTGATTGGTCTACCGTTTTTGGTGCATGTCAGAAACGAAACTTCCATTAGCATATTTGAACTTCAGGGGCCAGTTGCACAAGACACAGTCTTAATATAGTGATTAAGTTTAAGAACTAGTTTGACCAACAACTACTTTTCAAGAAAAACATTAGTGTCTTAACTTTTAAGACTAGTCTAAGTGGTTTATGCAACTTGCAACAGATCTTCATCAGCACTTGATACACAGTGATACAAACAGTAACAATGGTGTCGGTTTTACCATATCAATCCGAGCGCGAGCCCTCATCCTTTTGAAGTGCATGCAAACCCCCAACTAAAGACTTTTTTAGTCGACTGTTCATTCATTTAAGCCATTAGTCGGGAGAGAAATACTAAACCTTAATAATTAGCATTTAAATTATAAATTAAGTGCTCAAGCATGTATATAATACACTGAAAAACTTGAATGTTTCTGAGATCAGAACGCGAACAGAATATGTAACATATAATGTAACATAAGCCTTAGAAAGGAACACGTTTGTCGACGTTGTCAGGGAGAAGTGAGCTCGATGTCTTGCTTACAATGAAACCGGCCTTTGAAGATGATGTTAAACATGTTTGCAGTACTAATTTAGTTTCCACACTCCGCACAAACACTTGGATATGGGCCTCAGCTACAACTACAGTGTTTGAGGGCGGGGCAAAGTAGACGTTGTTCACGGGCAGCCAATGAAGACCATATGCTGCTGGCATTATGCAAATGTGTTACAAACATATGTAGGTTGGGGAAGTAAGATTGGAATTACTGACGACTTGTTTCAGAATTGCTCTTTCTTTTAGGAGACAATAACTCCATTTATCTTGCACTTTGATCTCTGAAACTTTGAAGCATAATTGGGCACTTTAATGCATATATATTTAGATTACACTGTGATCTGGTGTAAACACATACTCAGAGCTGCAGTTCTTGCTCGCCGAATGAAAATGTTTGACCTGCAGGAAGTCCAGGAGCTCTTGAGGAACAACATCATTCTGATACAGAATCACCTGCAAAAACATTACAACCTCAGGATGACATTATATTATACGGAAGAGGATTAGGGCCAAGCAATAATAAAAAAATAAAACCATCTTGAGATTAAAGTTGTTAAATTTCGAGAAAATTTTTGTTAAATTTCGCGAAAAAAGTCGAGATAAAATATTGAGAATAAACTCGTTAAATTACGAGAAAAAACTTGTAAAATTTCGCGAAAAAAGTCGAGATAAAATGTTGAGAATAAACTCGTTAAATTACGAGAAAAAACTTGTAAAATTTCGCGAAAAAAGTCGAGATAAAATGTTGAGAATAAAGTCCTTAAATTAAAAGAAAAAATTTGTTAAATTACGAGAACAAATTCGTTAAATTATGAGAAAAATATCGTTAAATTTCGAGAAAAAAGTCGAGATAAAATGTTGAGAATAAACTCGTTAAATTACGAGAAATAACTTGTAAAATTTTGCGGAAAAAGTCGAGATAAAATGTTGAGAATAAACTCGTTAAATTACGAGAAATAACTTGTAAAATTTCGCGAAAAAAGTCGAGATAAAATGTTGAGAATAAACTCGTTAAATTACGAGAAAAAACTTGTAAAATTTCGCGAAAAAAGTCGAGATAAAATGTTGAGAATAAAGTCCTTAAATTAAAAGAAAAAATTTGTTAAATTACGAGAACAAATTCGTTAAATTATGAGAAAAATATCGTTAAATTTCGAGAAAAAAGTCGAGATAAAATGTTGAGAATAAACTCGTTAAATTACGAGAAATAACTTGTAAAATTTCGCGAAAAAAGTTGAGATAAAATGTTGAGAATAAAGTCCTTAAATTAAAAGAAAAAAAGTTGTTAAATTACGAGAACAAATTCGTTAAATTATGAGAAAAATGTCGTTAAATTTCGAGAAAAAAGTCGAGATAAAATGTTGAGAATAAACTCGTTAAATTACGAGAAAAAACTTGATAAATTTCGAGGAAAAAGTCGAGATAAAATGTTGAGAATAAAGTCATTAAATTACAAGAAAAAAGTCGTTAAATTACGAGAACAAATTCGTTAAATTATGAGAAAAATGTCGTTAAATTTCGAGAAAAAAGTCAAGATAAAATGTTGAGAATAAACTCATTAAATTATGAGAAAAAAGTTGTTACATTACGAGAATAAATTCGTTAAATTATGAGAAAAATGTCGTTAAATTTCAAGAAAAAATTTGAGATAAAATTATGAGAATAAAGTCGTTAAATTACAAGAAAAAAGTTGTTAAATTACTAGAACAAATTCGTTAAATTATGAGAAAAATGTCGTTAAATTTCGAGAAAAAAATTCGAGATAAAATATTGAGAATAAAGTCGTTAAATTACAAGAAAAAAGTTGTTAAATTACGAGAACAAATTCGTTAAATTATGAGAAAAATGTCGTTAAATTTCAAGAAAAAATTTGAGATAAAATTATGAGAATAAAGTCGTTAAATTACAAGAAAAAAGTTGTTAAATTACTAGAACAAATTCGTTAAATTATGAGAAAAATGTCGTTAAATTTCGAGAAAAAAATTAGAGATAAAATATTGAGAATAAAGTCGTTAAATTACAAGAAAAAAGTTGTTTAATTACGAGAACAAATTCGTTAAATTATGAGAAAAATGTTAAATTTCGAGAAAAAAGTCGAGATAAAATGTTGAAAATAAACTCATTAAATTACAAGAAAAAAGTAATTAAATTATGAGAACAAATTCGTTCAATTATGAGAAAAATGTTGTTAAATTTCGAGAAAAAAGTCGAGATAAAATGTTGAGAATAAACATTAAATTATGAGAAAAAAGTTGTTAAATTACGAATTTGTTCTCATATTTAACGACTTTTTTCTCATAATCGAACGACTTTTTTCTCGTAGTTTAATGACTTTATTCTCAACATTTTATTTAGACTTTTTTGTCGAAATTTAACGAGTTTTTTCTTGAAATATAACAACTTTAATCTCGAGATGGTTTTATTTTTTTATTACTGCTTGGCCCTAATCCTCTTCTGTAATATTACATTTATTTGATCAAAAATACAGTAAAAACAATATTATTGTGAAATATTATTACAATTTAAAATAAAAAATATGCTGATTTGGTGCTCAAGAACCATTTATTGTTATCAATATTGAGAGAAGTATAATTTTTAAAAAATATTTTTGTGGAAACCATGATGCATTTTTGAGGATTCTTTGATGATTAAAAAATTAAAAAGAACAGCATTTGTTTAATAGAAAATTATTAGAAATGTCTTTACTGTCACTTTTGATCAGTTTATTGCATCCTTGCTGGATTTATTCATTTCTTTCACAAAAAGAAAATATTGAACAGTAGTGTCAGAAAGCATGCAATAACAGTATTTATTCCATATCATCATTATATTCTAATATAATACACCAAAAACAAAGCAATGAGGGGTGAGGAATAGCATATTACTCGTACTATATTTTAGCATACTCTATGTAGTATGCTGTACATAGACTGTGGCTGTGTGTTAAAATGAAAAGGGAAATGATCAAAATAAAAGGTTATTAAAAGAATATATTATTAAATATTATAATAGCATATAGGGGCGGAGCTCCACCTGCATGTAGTCCTCCAGTTCCTGTTGTCTTTGCTCCAGTGGTTTGGTTCGCAGGTGCTGGTTTCTCTTACTAGGGAAATCAGGAGCGCGCAGGATCTTCTTCAGCTTCCTGTGAAGCGTCTGAAATTCACTGTACCGCCGTAAAACAAAGTGTTTCCTTCCATTGAAGAGAATCTCCACCCTAAAGAGCTGAAATACAAGAAAGTCCATTAAATCAGACTTCAATAAATACCATGAGAACACATTGTGTGGTGATGATTTTCACCAGCAGGTGGCGCCATTGCTCATTCTCCAGACCTAGTTTTGCATCAGTGCGCCCTCTAGAGCTCTGATGTGGTCACGGTAGGTTACAACAGCAGTTATTATTAGTAATTATTAATCAAATTCAAGTTTGCTTTCCATCAAAAATCATTCAGGAAATACTAAAGACTATTCTCAGTGAATTACCTCATCAAAAATGACAAATGTTTAGTCTTAATAAAGGTCATGTAAGTTTACACAGGTTAAATCAGCACAGGTGTGGCAGCTCTTCACACCCTGGAGCACTGAATGGGGCTTTATTGTCCACAACACAAAGAAATGTCATCTCCAGAGATCCTGACAGAACAACAGCGTTTTTACTGGTTATATCAGCCACTGAGCTCAATGTGAGAGAGCTTTAAATTGTGGTGTATACTGTATTTCACATTACACTGCACTTGACTGATCTCCTTTTTGACTTGTAATTTGGTCAAACTGCCAAGAGAGATGTTAAAAATTAAAATTATTTTTCTTTCACTTTTGACATGAGGTCATGTGATGACAACTGATATGTTTATTGTTGCATTATGGGAATGGTTTTGAAATTAAGTGTATACTACACTAGTACTCCACTGCCAGTATAACATTGGTGTGTGTTAGCAGATCTGAGAATTAGCAGTTTCCCGTTTTCCACCCATAACAAAGGAACACAGAACATTCAGTTCCACAAACATTTCCCACTGTGAGCTTAGTCTTTCGCTTCTCAATACCTCAAATATTTCTCTCGCTAAATAAGAGGCAGAGAGAGAGGGAAATAAAATATGATTGTTTCTCCAGCATGTTTTGACAAGTCGGTGCTCAAGCATGTTCAACACAGTGATGCGAACTATCTATCTATGCAGTGTTATGATTTGCTAAGACTAAAAAAACTCAGGAAATTAAGAGTTATTTAAACATTTAAAGGTACAGTTGACCCAAAAACGAAAATTCTGTCATCATTTGTTCACCTCATGTCGTTTTAAACCTGCATCTTTCTTCAAACAAACACAAAAGCAGATGCTAGACAGAATGTACACATAAATGTTTATAAATATGCATAAATAAATAAATGTTTTATAAATATTAATGCATTTAGTAAAGCAAATACATTTATAGATACAATACATAAACATATTTAAATATATATTAAAACAGTAATGCTTTGACGATTAAAGTGAATAGGCTGTTAAACATATAAATATATATGTACATTTCAATTTATATAAATATACATTTATTATTAAATATTTAAATACTTGTATTATAATGTAAATGTATAAACAAATGTATTAATATATATATACATAAATATTTTAAATAAATATATTATATATTAAAATATTTGCACTCTTTTACATAAAATGAAAGTGAATTTGCTGTCAAAACCATATATATATATATATATATATATATATATATATATATATATATGTGTGTGTGTGTGTGTGTGTGTGTGTGTGTGTGTGTGTGTGTGTGTGTGTGTAAGCAATAAGGTACTCAAGGCTAGTGCTGTATCGTGAATAAGTCATTTTATATAAAATGGTTACCACACAATACAAATATTAGAGCCAAACATATGTATCAATGCAACTTTCATGAAGTAAACTTCCACTAAAAGCCTTCCTTCCACCGGAAAAACTTGTCCCTGACCGTGAACACCAACAGAAGTTACATTATTACACCATTAGATGGCAGCAAAGACTGTCTTTATGAGTGTGTCAGTCAGTAGCGAAGACTTTTACATTGAAAAGACTGAATTGTTGTGAACGCGGAGCAAGATGCAACTGACAAATGCTTTGACCAGCGCTGTCAGTCATGGGAAAACCCTTTAACTGTTAAAAGGACAAGATAATACATCTTATATTTAAACTGATTTTTTATTATGAACATAAAACTGACCTGGAGGAAAATGTTAAATCTAAATGCAAGTAATAAACTCGCTTAACCAATCTCTTTTTCGCAATTCTCTTTTATTATATATATGTTAAACCATGCATATAATTAATATAAATTAACATATGTAATAATAATAATTTCAATTTACAACACACAAGGACACATCACAAACTTAAAAGCATCATACAATACCAAGACAAATACAAACTAATCAAACAACACATAATAATGACCTTTAATTTATGAAAATTAATTTCTGTACAAAGCTATTTGTATGAGTTGGAGTCCATATATAGTACCTTTTTTAAGCCCCCTTAACTTTCATTTCATGGAAAACAGCAGCATTTAGCAGAAAAACTCACATTATGCCAGTCTGGAACAACATGAGGGTGAGTAAATGAACGATCCCTTTAAATCAGTGAATTCTACGCAATTAGCCGTGAAATTCTAGTACACCGTCTACAGAACGTACGTCTTTGTTCTCGCTGAGCTAAAGTGAGTTAGTGCAGGCGGGTGGAGAGCATTCCTGGTTGACCATGCCGAGCACACACGTCTGTTTTGGGCACCAGATTGTGTCGTGTGTTTTCGGGGTCACGATTTAAACCCAGTTTCTCTCGATCTTATAGAGCTCTCATTGTTGCTGATGTTCAGAGCTGGATATTTCCGCTAGGATGAAGAGCTTCTTTCGCACACACAAATCACTCTATTCATCTCCAGTACAGTAATACTTCTCGACTGTGACCTCTGACCTCCATTCTCTACAGTTCTCTGTGCTCTGAGATGTTTTCATGGCCTGCTCGAGCTGACAGGTGCGAGTGTGTTTGGCAGCTCTGACTGACATCAACATGTTGCCGTGTGGTTTGTGATTCAGCTGTCATTTAGATGTTCTACTTTTAACAACTGCCCCCGTTAAACCCTCCCTTTCAGACTTCTGACCACAAAAGCTCCACCATTTCTGATAATAAACTAGTCAGATCTTACAGAAACACATGATGTGAGAGAAATGCACACATTCTAGTTCAAAACAGTAAAATATTAGAGTTGATTTGACAAACACAGCGTAGTTTTAACTAGAAGACACACAAAACATCGTTGAAGTGCTCTGAAAGCACACTGGACTCTCTTTCCTTCACTCTTGGCTGGGTCGGTTCTGCTTGCAGCTGGACTTCACGTAACACACTGGTTGTACTATTTAAAAAGACGCCAGGCAGCGCAATGGTGTAAAATACTCAAATCATCCAGATTTAAGAGTAAAATTCAGCATTCAGAAAAACATTTAGATCTTATTATCCACATTATGCCCTATTGATTTAGTTTACTTACTCTACTAGTACAGGTTTTCATGCCTGAATGGTCAAAAAACACTTAATTTTTCATAAATTTGACATTATTGCAGCACCTCTCTTCCCAGTCTGTCAGTAACACTCTATCAAAAGTGTAACTATCACAAAAAAAATGAAAATTATCCCATGATTTACTCACCCTGGGTGTATATGACTATCTTCTTTCAGACGAACACAATTGGAGAAATTTAAAAAAATATCCTGGCTCTTCCAAGCTTTATAATGATAGTGAAGCAGGTGTGAAATTTTGATGCCCAAAAAAGTGCATCCAACCATCATAAAAGTAATCCATACAGCTCCAGGGGGTTAATAAAGGCCTTCTATGCGTTTTTGTAAGAAAAATATCCATATTTATAACTTTAGAAACTATAATAACTGGCTTCCGTTACGCAAGTCGAGTCCCAGCGGAAAAGTGACCTCTGATCCTCTGCGCTTCCACGTTCATTAATACGTCATGCGACGGGTCAGAGGTCACTCTTCTGCCGGAACTAGACTTGCGTACGGCCATCAGCGGAAGCCAGTTATTATAGTTTATAATGTTTAAAATATGCATATTTTTCTTACGAAAACGCATCGCTTCACTTCAGAAGGCCTTTTTTAACCCCCTGGAGCCGTGTGGATTATTTTTATGATGGATGGATGCACATTTTTTGGGTTTCAAAATCTTGTGACCCATAAAGCTTGAAAGAGACAGGATATTTTTTATTTTATTTTAATATAACTCCGATTATATTCATCTGAAAGAAGACAGTCATATACACCTAGGATGGCTTGAGGGTGAGTAAGTTTTTAGGTGAACTATCCCTTTAAAGGAAAACTCTACTTTTTTTTTAAACTCCCCTAGAGTTAAACAGTTGAGTTTTACCGTTTTCGAATCCATTCAGCCGATCTCCGGGTCTGGCGGTACCACTTTTAGCATAGCTTAGCATAGTGCATTGAATCTGATTAAACCGTTAGCATCGCGCTCAAAAATGACCAAAGAGTTTCGATATTTTTCCTATTTAAAACTTGACTCTTCTGTAGTTACATCGTGTACTAAGACCGACGGAAAATGAAAAGTTGTGATTTTCTAGGCCGATATGGCTAGGAACTATACTCTCATCCTAGCCATGAGTGAGATGCTAACGGTGTAATCAGATTCAATTAACTATGCTAAGCTATGCTAAAAGTGGTACCGCCAGAACCGGAGATCGGCTGAATGGATTCGAAAGCGGTAAAACTCAACTTTTTAACTCTAGAGGAGTTGGAATAAGAGCCTATTTTCAAAAAAAGTGGAGTGTTCCTTTAAGTTTCTTTCTCTATGAAAAAAGCGCAATGTGCTCTGATTTGTCGGCTGGACCAATGTGTTGTGATTAGTCAATTGCTTCAAGCATGTTTTGGAAATTTCACACCTCTCACCATAATCAGGAATATCAGCTTAACATGTGTAAACACGAATAATTTCATCACAGTTTTGCTTTATCAATTTGGATATGGCGATGACAACACACTACTAACGCAACTCAAACAGGCCCCGCCCCTTAGTTCATTCCCAGAAGAAAATTCAAGACTACAATCGAGGCGTTTCAGGGAGTTCAGAAACAGCGACACTGATATAGAGAATAACTCTTTTTGGAGGGACTTTGCAGACCTTTTTCATGCTCAAACAACATCAGCCTGATGTTTCAGACTGTCCCAAACGTGTTACGTCAAACATGTCCTGTCATATTCCTGCTCCATTCGTTCCTGTAAGTGATGACAGGAGAGTTGTGCATCTCTATTCTTTAGAATTTCATGTTTCGTCATTTTTCCTTAGGCGTTAAAATCCGTTGAAGACACACCATAGCACTTAACTAACTTGTTACTTTATATATTATTGTATTTAAAAGCATTTATCTACTGTGCTGGTACTCTTAATCACTCGTATTGTTCTCATTTGTTGCTTCCTCCAGGTAAACAGAACAGAACATTGTCACAATGCAAACAAACCCTCTTACAACAGTGTGAGAAAAAATATAAGCGCACAACAAATGAGTACTCAGAAGGTCATCCAAATGTTGCTACAGCCCTCTTGCATATTACATTTCTACATTGTTACAAAAAAACGTTGCAATAGTACAAACAGAACATGTCAACAACGTTGACACAATATAAATGTTTGTTGTATTATCTGTTAAATTAATAAATGTTTCTAACTTTTGTTAAACGTGTTTTTAGAATAAAATATAGCCTATATTATAAATGAAATATAAATGTAATTTAAGCAATAATTTTGTATGTCCGGTTGCTAGGCAACATGACGTCACTGAAAGTTGACAGTGCACCTTCATACAACAGAATATTATGACATGAATAATCTGAAATACAAGGAACTTTGCATTAATTTACCATAATAACCATAGTTTCGGCCAAAATTATATTACAGACATACACTTTTTGAATGATATCTCATTAATTCACTATAGTTTTGCAGTAATAAAAACAATAACTGTAGTTTTGCTGCACCTGTGGTTAACTTTATGTAAGGGAAGGCGCAAGGAATGACTAATAAATTAATTTTCAGCCTTCAACATTAATGACAGAACTAAGAAATCACGTGCAAAACGTTAAACTCACGTTCGCGCTCTATTATATTTCAGTCCTGAGGAACCACAAATATACACGAGTTTCTGTGTGACTTACTTTGCGCAACTTTCCAGTCTCGTCCACTTCCCTCATGAGAGACGGAATAAAGACCTCGATGACTGGAGACACACACTGATGATCCAACATCCCAAACACACGCGCGCGCACAGATCACAGACTGAACTGAAGATCAGCTCCGTGTGTTCAGACAGACTGTGGATCTGCAGAGCTCCTCCTCCAACACACACACACACACACACACACACACACACACACACACACACACACACACACACACACACACACACACACACACACACAGAGAGAGAGAGAAATAAAGCTATTCATACAGAAAGGACACTGTTAAAGACCTGATAAAATGCACTAATTAATTAATTCGCATTTAAAAAAAAATACCAATAGGCCTACAAGTAGCCTAAACAAATGCCAAATTGTTTTGAAAAAACTGAGGGATTAAAAAATATCAATATTAATGTTTTTATGTCCAATCAAATCCCAGATAGCACACGTACGTCTGCAAGACGTCTTCACTTCATCTGGAAAGCATCTGCTGTTTATAAACATCTAATAGAAGTCAAGATGTCAGTTTTACATACATTCTAAATCATTAACATCTTAAAGACATCTTCTAAACGTCTATTTGACATCTGACAGGAAACGTCCTATAGATGTATTGCAGATGACATAAAAAATATGTCTTCCAGACGTAAACATATACATCAAATAGACGTCTCCGAGATGTACGTGTGCTGTTTAGATGTCACCGGAAGTAAATTTACCCTGCAATTCTCTCACATCCTAGATAGCACATGTACATCTGCAAGACGTCTGTTAAAGATCACTTCATCTGGAAAGCATCTGCTGTTTAAAATTTTAAACTATAAAATATATCAAAAATATGTCAGCCCCCGGGTCTGCCATAAGTCGTTTTTTTGTTTTTTTGGCGCTCCAAAAATATTCTTGTCGCTTTATAATATTAATATTGAACCACTGTACTCACATGAATATATAATAAATGACAGAATTTTCATTTTTGGGTGAACTAACCCTTTAAAAAATGTTTCTTTGGAGATTATACTATCTTATAATACTATCCTAGAGGGAAAAAAAGGTATTTTTGGAACTTTTTTTGAGGGTTAAATATAAAGAGCCCAGTGTTTGTGTCCTCGGATCACGAGTCTGTCATGCGATTTCTCATTTATAAACACTTACCATTCTTAATAAACTCTGTAATAGACTTTGGAGAAGTTAGGTAAAAGGACAGTTGCAGAGTTCAAATGTGTCTACGAATGATATCGAGCAAACTTCATTTCAATAATAAGAATGTCTTTATTTTTGTAAGGTCAGATGGTCAGTGGTGCATCAGCAGCAATCCTGATGTCCTCATTTCTTCTGTCTGAATGGAGAATGAATGAGAATCACATGATTTCCCGTGACACACAACCATTCATGCATTTACTGCTGACCAAACACACTCCAGTCTGAAGATAACACACATTCCTGATGCTCAAGTGTTATCCCTGCGTTCCCACTGCATCCCAACAGGAGGTTAGTACTCAGTTTAACTCCAAACAGAGCAACTGATCATGAACCTTGAACAATTTTTGACCTACACATGCTGGAAAATAAACAGGTTGAAAAGTTTAATGATTAATGAATTTATACTTTAAAGGGTTTTGGTGAAAGATTAATTCCGCTGCAGCTACAATAATTTTACCGCAGTAAACCTTCAGTGAGGTCACATGAAAATGTCTCATCAAGAGCAACAAGCATTTACGATAAGAGTATTGAATGAGAGCTGCTGCTCAACACAGAACAAATACTGAAAGACGGAAGGCCTCGAGGATCACTTCCTTCATTTGTCCCGTGTGTGGATGTGGATCAAGGTTTCAGGCCAAGAGAAAATAGGATTTTATGCTAAAATTAAAATGAAAATTGAAAGTAAAACTAATTTAAATAAAATAATATAAGCTAACAACAGTTCCCTTTCAGTCGGTCACGTTCGACGTACGTCAGTAGTGACCGACGAATTGGGACATCGCTTAGAGAGCCCTATCATCTTTGTGTAAACTAAAACAAGCCAATGGAATTGGCGTGCAATATTTGCATAATGCGCACCGCCCCCGACAGGTGTATATAAATAGGAAGCAGATGCAATCGCACTCTGTCTTTCGCTTCGGAGCCATTCACTGGTGTCCTGTTTTAGAAGACTCCTTTCTTCGTTTGTTTTATTCTAAAACATTGCCTCAGAAGAGGATTTACAGCGAGCTTTCAGTGCTGGTGAAAGGGCACGTTCAGCGAGGTCGCGAGTCTCCGAGGAGCTGAGCTATAAGCTCGAAAACTGCTGTTTTCACAGCAACACAAAGAGTGTGTGCGTGTGTAGCGATTTGGGCCGGTTCCTCGGTGTGTCAGGGAGTGGTGTACCTGACACATCGCGTCGCTCCCTGGGTGCTTCAGCACGAGTGAGTTGACTTCCCCTTCTAAAAGAGCTTTACAGACGAACCCTGACAGTATGTCATTTCGTCTGTGCGTTAATGGGTGCGGTCGTTCCCTGGTCCCTGCTGATGGGCACAATCGTTGCATCGCGTGTTTGGGCATTCTGCACGCTGAAGCAGCTTTTGTGGATGGTTCATGTTCCCATTGCGGGAACATGACTATCGCGATGCTGAGGTCGAGACTCTCCTTCCTGAAGTCTCAGGAAGCGGTGGTCCCCTCTCCTATGCCGCGTACGACCGTTTTTTCCGGCCCCGGGAACCGGAATGACGGTACGGCGCTGTATAGGAAGGATGACCAGAGGATTACGGTCAGGGCTTCCCCGCTGAGCGGAAAACGCTCCTCGGGCCCCTGCCGCCTCATCAGCACCGCAACCCATCGTGCCACCGTTGGTTTCCGCTGGGCCCTCTACGGACTGTCCAGCCGTTACCTTTGGTGTGCTGGCGGCGGATCGGATGTCGATCGCTGCATCGGAAGGTGAGCCTGAGTCCTCGGGGGAGGATTCGGACGCGCTGCCGCCCGGGACGGTAGCGTTGCCCGAGTCGGATCCCGAGCTCACGGCTGTGCTCTCCCGGGCCGCCTTGTGCGTCGGGCTTGAGTGGAACCCTCCACCCTGTCCCGGCCCATCTCGGTTGGACGATTGGTACTTGGCGGGGGGTCGCGCTGGTAAAATCCAGCGTCCCGCCCCAATGCCTTTCTTCCCGGAGGTACACGATGAGGTGACCAGGTCTTGGCAAGCTCCGCATGGGGCTCGTACAGGGCCTGGTCCCTCGTCCGCCTTCACCTCCCTGGATTGCGGGCTAGCCAGGGGGTATGCGAAGATCCCGCCAGTCGAGCAGTCTGTTGCGACGCAATTGTGTCCAACGGCCGCTGGCTGGCGCGGTGAGCCGCGTCTCCCGTCCCAGGCCTGTGAATTCTCAGCCGGTCTGACTGAGACAGCTTACAGTGCCTGTGGGCAGGCTGCCTCTGCCCTGCACGCGATGGCCCTTTTGCAGGTCTATCAGGCAAAAGCGCTGTCGCAGATGCCCCAGGAAGGTCCTGACCAACAGCTGCTTTGGGAGCTGCGCGCTGCCACTGACCTTGCCCTCCGGGCAACGAAGGTGACAGCGCGTTCTGTTGGCCAGGCGATGTCTACTCTGGTAGCCCAGCAACGCCACCTCTGGCTGACCTTGGCAGACATGAGGGAGACAGACAAACATCGGTTCCTGGATTCCCCCGTGTCTCCGGTCGGCCTTTTCGGCGACGCGGTGGAGAGCTGTGCCCAACAGTCCTCCGCTGCACAGAAGCAGGCTGAGGCTATCAGACATGTCATGCCATGGCGGTCCGCTGCTGCCTCCACCCAGCCGCCCGTGGCTCAGCCTCAGCCCGCTCGTCGCCGAGGGCGCCCGCCTGCGTCTTCCTCCGCCCCTGCTAAGTTGGCAAAGCAGCAGCCTACACCAGCCAAACAGCAGGGTGCCGGGCGCGGACGTGGTGCCCAGCCCGTCTCTGCCAGCCAGGTGGCAAGCGGTCGGGAAAACTCGGCCCTGAGACGGGCGACCTGGAGCGGAAGGTTCCTGCCCTTTGGGAGAGTATTCCATCTGCTCTCCCACCCCCGGAGGAGGGCCGGGGGGGATTTTGTGGCGGCTGTCCATCTACCGCCGCTGGCTCTCCGGAGTCCAGCGGTACCCACTTTGCCACAAAAAGAGCAGTTTCCTCAAACTCCAGGTCACAACAGGGGGTGTCTGCCAGTGTGCCAGGCTCCGCCTCGCCGCTGACAGCTCCCTCCCCATTCGCCAGCAGGTGGCAGTGTGATGGTGCAGACCGCGTCCCGTGCGCCGTCTCCCATGCACACTGCTGCCTCGCAGAGTCCGACCCCACTCCGGGCCGCCCCCAAGCCGTCCGAGTCGGGTCCCTCTCTGCCTTGCTGCCCCACCCCCGGTGCGTCTGTGGTGCCTTTGGTCCCGCTGGCTCAGTGTCTGGAAGCGTGGATCACGCTCCCCAGCCTGTCCAGTTGGCTCATTCGTACTATCAGACTCGGCTATGCGATTCAGTTCGCCCGGCGTCCCCCGGTCTTCAGGGCTGTCCACTTCACTCTGGTGTCGTTGGACAGTGCACCTGTTCTCCGGGTGGAGATTGCTGTCCTCCTGGCGAAGGATACAATCAAGCCGGTCCCTCCAGCCGATATGATGTCGGGTTCTACAGCCCCTACTTCATTGTACCAAAAAAAGGGCGGTGGGCTACGGCCAATCCTGGACCGTCCCCAGGATTGGTCTGCAGCAATAGACCTGAAGGACGCGTACTTTCATGTCTCGATTCTGCCTCGACACAGACCCTTCCTAGGTCGGTCTGCGTTCGAGGGTCGGGCATGTCAGTACAAAGTCCTACCCGACATGGTTGTAGCTCCCAGCCGGTTGGGTCTTCAGGTCAACTGGGACAAGAGCAAACTCGCCCCCGGGTAGAGGATCTCTTGTTTCGGTCTCGAGCTAGACTCGGTCGCACGGACTGCGCGTCTCACCGAGGTGCGCGTCCAGTCGGTGTTGAACTGCCTGAGCTCGCTCAAGTGCAGGACAGCGGCTCCACTGAAAGATTTTCAGAGGCTCCTGGGGCATATGGCATCTGCAGCCGCGGTAACGCCGCTCGGATTGCTTCATATGAGACCGCTTCAATACTGGCTCCGCGGCCGGGTCCCGAGATGGGCGTGGCAGTGCGGCACGCTCCGTGTCCCCGTGACACCGAGCTGCCGTCGCACCCTTGTCCAGTGGTTGGACCCTTCGTTCCTGTGGGCCGGAGTACCCCTCGAACGAGTGTCCAGGCACGCTGTGGTCTCCACAGATGTCTCTGCCACGGGATGGGGGGCCACGTACAACGGGCATGCAGTGACAGGTCTTTGGACGGGGCCTCAGCTGCATTGGCATACCAATTGCCTCGAGTTGCTAGCGGTTCGTCTTGCGCTGGCCCGCTTCAAGGAGCTGTTGTCAGGCAAGCACGTTCTAGTCCACTCACTAAGCACTGCGGCCGTTGCGTACACCTACCGTCAAGGTGGTCTACGCTTCCGTCGCATGTTGCAACTCGCCCGCCATCTCTTGTTGTGGAGTCAGAAGGATCTGAGGTCCCTTCGGGCCACTCGTGTCTCAGGTGTGCTCAACCGTGCAGCCGACGAGCTGTCACGGCAGCATCTACTTGCGGGCGAGTGGCGGCTCCACCCCCAGGCGGTCCAGCTGATTTGGCAGCGTTTCGGCGAGGCCCAGATAGTCCTGTTTGCCTCCCCGGAAACTGCCCTCCGCCAGTGGTTTTATTCCCTGACCGGCGGCACGCTCGGCACGGATGCCCTGGCACACAGCTGGCCCCCGGGTCTGCGCAAACATGCGTTTCCCCCAGTGAGCCTTCTCGCACAACTCATGTGCAAGGTCAGGGAGGACGGGGAGCAGGTTCTGTTAGTGGCTCCGTACTGGCCCACTCGGACCTGATTCTCAGACCTGATTCTCAGACCTCACTCTCCTCGCGACAGCACCTCCCTGGCCGATTCCTCTGAGGAAGGACCCCCTGACTCAGAGACGGCACCCTGTGGCACCCGCGTCCCGATCTGTGGAACCTCCACGTGTGGTCCCTGGACGGGATGCGGAGGTTCTGAGTGATCTCCCGCAAGCGGTCGTAGACACCATCACTTCCGCTAGAGCTCCTTCCACTAGGAATCTCTACGCGTTGAAGTGGAACCTGTTCGTCGAATGGTGCGCCTCTCGCTGAGAGGACCCCCGATCATGTTCGGTCGGATCCGTGCTTTCCTTTCTGCAAGATGGGTTGGAGCGAAGGCTGTCTCCCTCCACCCTCAAGGTGTATGTTGCCGCTATTGCCGCACATCACCATGCAGTTGAGGGTAAGTCCCTGGGGAAACACGATCTGATCGTCAGATTCCTGAGGGGGGCCAGGAGACTGAATCCTCCTCGCCCTTCCTCCGTACCCTCTTGGGATTTGACCCTGGTTCTCACAGCTCTCCGGGGTCATCCCTTCGAACCTTTGCAATCAGTCGACCTGAAACTAATAAAAAAAAAAAAAAAAAAAAAAACTTAAGACGGTTCTTCTGGTTGCATTGGCTTCCCTGAAGAGGGTAGGGGATCTGCATGCATTTTCGGTCGACAAAACGTGCCTAGAATTCGGGCCCGGTGCTTCTCACGTCATCCTGAGACCCCGGCCTGGATACATGCCCAAGGTTCCTACCACTCCCTTCAGAGATCAGGTAGTGAACCTGCAAGCGCTGCCCTCGGAGGAGGCAGACCCAGCCCTAGCTTTGCTCTGTCCCGTCCGCGCTCTGCGCGTTTACATGGATAGAACGCGAAGCTTCAGGACCTCAGATCAGCTCTTCATCTGTTACGGAGGCCAGCAGAAGGGAAAGGCTGTCTCCAAGCAGAGGATGGCCCACTGGATAGTGGATGCCATCGCCTTGGCGTACGAATCCCAGGGCGTGCCTTGCCCGCTCGGGTTGAGAGCCCACTCCACCAGAGGGGTGGCCTCTTCCTGGGCGCTGGCTCATGGCGCCTCGCTGACAGATATCTGTAGAGCTGCGGGCTGGGCGACACCAAACACGTTCGCTAGGTTTTATAGCCTACGTGTAGAGCCGATATCCTCGCGTGTACTCGCATCCACTAGTCGGTAGACGTGTTGTACCCACTCTAAGTGTCGGCTTGCAATGCCATTCCCGCCACTGGCCGGATACGTGCATACTTCCACTCCAGTCGTGTTCCCCGCTTGGCGAACCCTGTCGAGTTCCTCCGCCTCCCCCTTCGGCTCGGACATTGGGGAGTGTCTGATGCCAGGCCTACATCCGTCGCTGACGCTGTCTGTTGGCTGGGGCCCATATGTCGTGACCCCTCTACGTGAGCGGTCCCATATGTGTATTTTCCACGGTTTAAAACTCCCTACGGGCCGAGTCCGTGTCTTTCCCTTAGCAGAGCCAGCTCTGCTGTCACCTGTCAGATGAGTCTCCCCCTAACCAGGTGGAGCCATCCCAGGGGCTCCATATGCGTACTGCCCCCCCGGGCCAGTCCATATGTGTATTCCCACGTAAACTCCTCCCCCATTGGGTAGGTAGTGGTCTCCGCAGCGTCCCTTACGGGTTCGCTTTCCCAGTGTGTCTAGTTTACTTAGTGGGTAGTGGTTAGACAGCAGTAGACTCTCTCGGTGTAAGCTCGCCCCCTTCACCGCCAGCCGGTGCTATGGGCGGCTGAGCTTGCGCTGGGCACTGGAAGGGGTTTCGTAACTGTGGCGCTTTAGTTGGGATCCCAATTCGTCGGTCACTACTGACGTACGTCGAACGTGACCGACTGAAAGGGAACGTCTCGGTTACGTATGTAACCCTCGTTCCCTGAAGGAGGGAACGGAGACGTACGTCCCGTCGCCACAGTTTCTGTACCCTCGCTGTAGTGCGGACACCAGTTGTCTCCTCAGCGAAAAACAGAGTGCGATTGCATCTGCTTCCTATTTATATACACCTGTCGGGGGCGGTGCGCATTATGCAAATATCGCACGCCAATTCCATTGGCTTGTTTTAGTTTACACGAAGATGATAGGGCTCTCTAAGCGATATCCCAATTCGTCGGTCACTACTGACGTACGTCTCCGTTCCCTCCTTCAGGGAACGAGGGTTACATACGTAACCGAGACGTTATGATCAGTGTTGATATTGTTCATTAAATAAAACTACACTGTAAAAAAAAAAAAAAAAAAAAAGGTTTAGCTTAAAAAAGTAAATTACCTGGTTGCCTTTTGAGATCATTGAAATTAAAAAGTTAATACAATGAAGACGATTGGTTTAATCAACAGAAATGGAAAATATTATGTTATTTGAACCACATTAATAATCTGACATCAAAATTTGACAAAAGAAAAAATGTTGTGATAAATCATGAATTTTTTTTTTTTTACAGTGTATTAAAAATGGTTTTCATTCAATTAAAGCTGAAATAAAAAAAATGGAAAGCTAAAACTACTAAAATGACAAACAGAAAAATTAAGCTAAACAAAACTGATAAAAATGAAAAAGTAGATAAAATGACTAAACTTTATACTAAAATGAAAAAAAAAAATTAATAAAAAATAATATATGCATAACAATTATGCTTATGATCAGTGTTGATATTGTTAAATAAAACTAGGTCTCATTAAATTAAATAAAGCTGAAATAAAATATAAATATTGGATAAAAACAAACTAAAAAAAGAAATTAAAGTAAAACATTTCATTTTTAATTTAAATTACTATTCAAAATATTTATTATTTTAAACAGAAATACAAAAATTAAGCAACATTTAAAAATGTAAAAAGTAAAAAATTAAACTAAAGTTAAAGTTTATTAATATTAAATAATAAGTTAACAGAAATTATATAATTAGAAATATTTTTTCTAAAATGATTAAAAATTATTTAGTACTAAAATTACTAAAGATAAAATAAGAATTAAAATATTAATAATATAATACAAATAAAAAATAACACCAATTATATATATATATATATATATATATAGAGAGAGAGAGAGAGAGAGAGAGAGAGAGAGACTAAAAAATATTTAGTACTAAAATTAGATCAAATAAAAATAAAATAATTTATTAAAATAAATTGAATAGTATAATAGAATATAAATCTGAAATAACACTAATTTTAGATTTTATTTTTATATATACACATGCATACACACACGCACAAAACGAATGACTATTAAGACAAAAGCTTAATATTTGTAATTAAATCTTTATTGTTTTCCTCAATAGAAGTGTCCATAGTGAAAAAAATACCTGCCCCTTTTTTTTCTTATAAACAAACATTTGATTTTTATGGCACCAAATGGTGGTCAAACCTGTTCACGTCATTTCAAAGTGTCATTACAGCAGGGTCCAAAATATCATTCATGAAGCAATCAACAAAACCTTCTAATGTTATAAATGAAGATGAATCTAACAGCCTTACAAACTCAGACAGCAGCAAATCTGTATAAAAAACAAAAACTAAAAAAATCTCATGTAGAAACAATTTAATCATTAGTAGCGTAGCAAAAGTCTAGTAATTATTATAACATGCCAGAGTCGATGGATAACTCAAATATGGTTTGACACGAAATGATAACATGTTGGCATAAATGTCTACAAATGAAAATATAAAATGAAGTAAATAAAGAATGAAAGTATGAATGAGCCCTAAATGAAGAAGAAAACCAGTTTTAAGACCGAAGTGCTTTGGGCCGGTATTGATATAAAACGCGTCAGGAGCGCCTTTTTAAATGCTTTACGTCATTTGAACAAATAGATCCTAAATCTACTGAAGACTTAAAATTAACCTTTGAGTGAAAACAAAGAGCCAGCAAAAGAAAAATCAAGAGTGTAAGTGTTGACATGTACAGTTCCTGTCACAATACAATATCTGGCCTATTTGATTTCAATAGTCCTATATAAACTGCATCACAATCTCTTTTACTTGCAAAATACAATGTCATTATGCTGCTTTAAAGTGTATATACCAATATTCTGGACTTCTAAAATAAACTAGGTCACCATTTGTCTCTGAATTCACTCTTTAATAAGTACAAACTTCTTTTTGACCGGTCACAAGTGTCTATGAATGAGCGGAGAGCGCCCTCTAGTGTAAACCATTGACATCACTGCTGCTGACGCAAAACTGAGTTGATAAACAAGAGGTTTGGTTGCATACAGATGAGGAAGACACCCAGCCACCACCACATGTGTTCACATCCCCCAAACAATAAGAAAATAAAGGTGAAGATTACACAGAAAATATACAAGTTACTAAATCAATCAGAGTAACGGGCGGCCGGATAGATGATTTCCCTTTGCAGCGCGATTCTCTTGGTTTATAGGCGAGAGGTAAAGAGTGTAGAAAGGCCTCGGTCACGGGTGAGTGTGTGTTTGTGCGCCTCATGCGATCGCTTTCGCCTCCGGCAAAAACGCCTCCCAGTATTTTATCAGCTAGAGGAGAGAAAGAGAGCGAGATATGAATTACAAGTATTCAATCAACCTTTTTTAACTGAAAAAAACTCTTTCTTGTACCTGTTGTTGTGAGTGCAGAAGTGACTCCAGATATTTGATGATTTGTCTCTTAAAATCTCGAGCTTTCTCTTTCTGTTAGCAAAGAAATTTAAAGGTTTAGTTCACTCAAAATGACAATCATCCCATGATTTACTCACCATCAAGCCATCCTCACGGAAGAGGATTAGGGCCAAGCAATAATAAAAAAATAAAACCATTTCGAGATTAAAGTTGTTAAATTAAGAGAACAAATTCGTTAAATTTCAAGAAAAAAAAGTCGAGATAAAGTGTTGAGAATAAACTCGTTAAATTACGAGAAAGAAGTCGTTAAATTACGAAAACAAACAACTTTTTTGTTCTCGTAATTTAACGTTATTCTCAACATTTAATCTCAACTTTTTTATCAATTTAACAAGTTTTTTCTCATAATTTAACGACTTTATTCAACATTTTATCTCTACTTTTTTTTGCAATTTAACGATTTTTTTCTCGTAATTTAATGACTATTCAACATTTTATAAACTTTTTTCTCATAATTGAACGACTTTTTTGTTCTTGTAATTTAACAAGTTTATTCTCAACATTTCATCTCAACTTTTTTCTCAATTTAACAAGTTTTTTCTCGTAATTTAACGACTTTATTCTCAACATTTTATCTCTACTTTTTTCTCAAAATTTAACGAGTTTTTTCTCAACATTTTATCTCAACTTTCTCAATTTAACAATTTTTTTCTCGAAATTTAATGATTTTTTTCTCGAAATTTAACTATTTTTTTCTCGTAATTTTACAAGTTTATTCTCAACATTTTATCTCGACTTTTTTCTTGAAATTTAATGATTTTTCTCGAAATTTAACTATTTTTTTCTCGTACTTTTACAAGTTTATTCTCAACATTTTATCTCGACTTTTTTTCTTGACATTTAACAACTTTAATCTCGAGATGGTTTTATTTTTTTATTATTGCTTGGCCCTAATCCTCTTCCGTACATCCTAGGTGTTTATGACTATCTTCTTTCAGACGAACACAATCAGAGATATATTTAAAAATATCCTGGCTCTTCCAAGCTTTATAATGGTAGTGAATGGGGGGCCAGATTTTGAAGCCCAAAAAATTGAATCCATCCATCATAAAAATAATCCATACGGCTCCAGGGGGTTAATAAAGGCCTTTTGAAGCGAAATGATTCATTTTTTTAAGAAATGGTTTCGGACTAAAATCACGTCTTACATCGAAACGGATGACGTCTTTCTGTACGGTGGCTGAGATTCTCTCGAAGTCTCTCTCGAACTGTGTGACCTTTGCCTCCCACTGCAGGACGAGACGGTAGAGTAAGACATAATTCATTATAAGGCTGACTTAGGAGGTTACAGATGTACTGAATGTTCAGCAGTGAGACTATAAAACAGTCACCTCAGTGATCTCATCCTTGGCCTGCTGCAGTTTGTCGGGTTTGTTGGCCCACAGGAGTTTGGCCTCGGCCTCTCTTTTTTTCTGCAGCATGTTCTCAGCGTCCTGCCAGCGCTGCCACGCTTTCATTCTCTGATCAAAACACCCCTGACAGTGTAGAATACAAATAAATTATTATAATTAATTCTAATAATTATTTTTATTATAGGTTTTAGTGTTTTTTAGACACACACATACAATACATACAAATATACAAATATATACTTTTTTTAGCATAATTATACATACTCTATGTGCACTACTGGTCAAAAAAGTTTGGAATAATTATGATTTTTTTTTTAAAGTCTCTGTGTTCACCAAGGCTTCATTTATTTTATTAACAATAGGAAATGTTTCTTGAGCATCAAATCATCATCATAGAATGATTTCTGAAGGATCATGTGACACTGAAGACTGGAGTAATGATGTTGAAAATTCAGCTTTGATCACAGGAATAAATTACAATTCAAAATATATTAAAGTAGAAAACAGTTATTTTAAACTGTAATAATAGTTCACAATTTTACAGTTTTTACTGCATTTTTGATCAAATAAATGCAGCCTTGATTAGCAAAAAAGCCTTTTTTTAAAAATCTTCCAAATGTTTGACCATTAGTGTACATATAGAAGGTACATAAATGTACAGTGTCAAAAAAGGTCTGGAGAATGGAAAATAGTTATAAAAATACTAAATAATGACCTAAATGAAACCTTGACTAACATTATATGAATTATACAAAATAAATTGAACTTTTTAAAATAAAAAAATCTTTTTGGTAATGTATCTACATTATTGTTGTTAATTTTTTTTTTTTTACTATTATTATTTTTTAAATAATAAGCATTAAAATAATGTAGATACATACAGATATGTCATGATAATGCTAAAAAAATTATATATCAATAATAAAATAATATTAATGAATTCTGATACAGTAATGATCCTGATACACACCTGTATTTACATAATTGTTACTTTATTATTATTTTTAAATAATAATACATTATTAAAATAACATTAATATTTAATTATTATTATTCTTTATTTTAGTAATAATAATAATAATAATAATAATAATAATAATAATAGTAGTAGTAAGATATATAAATAAAAATGTTTTTTTAAACATTTTTAGCATTGTGATTTAAATCTTTAAATCACAATGCTAAAAATGTTTAAAAAAAACATTTTTATTTTCAAATAGATCTATAATAATAATAAAACAAATTAAAAAAAATATTATTATTGTTGACAACAACAATGATAATATATTGCATAATATGGTAAAAAACAAATTATAATTAAAAAATATTTTATATTGTTCATACAATTATGTAGTAATGCTTATTTTTTTGACAATGCAGTGAATTAAATAGTTTAAAATGAAAAATATTCCCTTCGCATGTAAAACTTAAATCAACACCAACTAAAAGATAAGATTACTTATAACAAATCAACCCGTGCCAAAAAAGTTTTACATTACATAACACCTTAAATGTTAAAAATGAAAGACTTAAAGGATTAGTTCACTTCAGAATTAAAATTTCCTGATAATTTACTCACCCCCATGTCATCCAAGATGTTCTTGTCTTTCTTTCTTCAGTGGAAATTAAGGTTTTTGAGGAAAACATTCTACGATTTTTCTCCATATAGTGGACTTCAACAGTTGTTGAAGGTCCAAATGTCAGTTTCAGTGCCGCTTCAAAGCGCTCTACACGATCCCAGATGAGGAATAAGGGTCTTATCTAGCAAAAATAAAAATATATATATACTTTTTAACCACAAATGCTCGTCTCGCACTGCTCTGTGATGCACCACGCATTATGTAATCATGTTGGAAAGGTCAGGGGGGACGTAGGAGGAAGTACCACGGTACCATCTCATTTTGTCCTCCAACTTCAAAATCGTCCAACATAGTTTTACTTTTTTTTTTTTTTTTTTGTAAAAGGGCATGTTGCTAGACAAGACCCTTATTCCTCATCTGGGACCGATTTGAAGCTGCACTGAAACTAGGGATGTCCCGATCACGTTTTTTTGCCCTCGAGTCCGAGTCCGAGTCATTTGATTTTGAGTATCAGCCGATACCGAGTCCCGATCCGATACTTAATAGCCTACATAAAAAAGAATAAAGAAGAGCGAAAAAACAGATCCAGGATGCTTTTCAGGTTTTTCAGGTATTCGGTTTTCAAATAGTAATCAAATATAAAATATCACTGCATATTATCTTTACTGTATAAAATAAATAAAGATTAATCATTATTGAAGTTACAAAAACTATTCAGTCAAGAGCAGTGAGTGATTTCTTTGTTGTTTGTTGTTTGATTTAACATTAAATACAGGCAGCAGGAATAGTTGATGTCCCTTTAAGACATGCACGATCCAGTTCATATACTGTTCCACATGCGCTGTCTTTCTCGACTAATATACGTTCACTTAAGACATAACCGACTATGTTTGTAGGATACTCACTAGGACGGGCATGTTGACATAATTTTTGTATGAATTTGTCCGCTGAAGCGCAAGACTTGAAAGAGAACTCAGTATTTGCGCGCTGACTGGAATAAGCGTGTGCGCGCTTCGGATGAGCGCACACAAATCTTCTCACAGCGCGCGCAAGTTCTCTTTCGCGTCTTGTTCTTTAAGGTTTAAATCAGCAAGGCTTAAAAGAGTTAGTTTAAATACAGACAGCAACGTGTGTCAACACCCGGGTGATGACGGCGTAAATGACTGAACATGAGAGCAGACGGCACTCGCAGTTAACAGTTTAATAAGAGTGACTGTTTTGTCCACGCTTTCTGATTATCGTTGTTGTAACGTTTTGTGCATCCATCGACTGAAACATACATTATCTGAACTGTCTGTATTCCACGTTGCTATTTTAAACAAACCATATTAACCAATAGATGCGTCGTCATTCGAGATGGACCGCAGTGCAAGTGCGTAAGTGGAGAACCGTTGCACCCCTAATACATATATATCCGAGTCCTGATCGGGAGGTAATGTCCGATTCCGATCGAGTCTGAAACCACATGATCGGGCCCGATTTCCGATCATGTGATCGGATCTGGACATCCCTAACTGAAACTGCAATTTGGATCTTCATCCCGTTCCACTATATGGAGAAACTATATGGAGAATAATCCTGGAATGTTTTCCTCAAAAACCTTCATTTCTTTTCGACTGAAGAAAGAAAGACATGAACATCTTGGATGACATGGGGGTGAGTAAATTATCAGGAAACTTTAATTCTGAAGTGAACTAATCCTTTAAGTAATGCGACCAGATGAGTCAGCTTTGTCTTCTGTGTGTGTGTGTGTGTGTACCCTGACGGCTCCCAGCAGTCGTATATAATCGGCCAGCAGCTCTGAGAAGGTGAAGAAGTCGTTGGCAGCCTGATCTTGATGGAGCTGCTCGATTCGATCTTCCACCTCGGCCAGCTGAGACAGAGCTCGCGACAGAGCCGTGTTATCCTCAGAGCTGCCCAACATCGCCACGCTCTTCGCAAACACGGCTGTGTTCCCAGACAACTCTGAAACACACATTCCACCGTCTAACAATATGTGTCACATTACAGAAATGGGTTGCAATACCCAAATCTGAATGCAAATATCCACATCTAAAATACGAGACTGACTGTTTGCACTTCTGACCTTTCCTGTGATTGACAAGCGATTCCACCATGACGTGAAGTTTCCGCAACTGCTGTTCTTCATTTTCTACATCCTGGATCTTCTCGTCAAACCACTGAAACCAACAAGCACACACACAGATTTATATTTACCCTCCTTTCTAGGTTGGTTTTAAGCCTAGTCCTCTTTATAGGAGGAGCTCAGCGTGGGTTTTCCACTCACCACGTCCTGTTCGTTCATCTTTATGGTCATCTTGCTCACAGCATCTGTGGCTTTGTTGAGCATTTTGAGGAAGCCGGCTCCACTCAGAGCCTGTGTGCCGACTGCTCTGGGTAACTAACACACACAGAGCATCGAGTTATCATCACAAACAGGTTTATGTTAACGTTGAATAATTAAAAATGTTCATTTTTGCATCAGAAGCCGTCTCACCTCTTCTTTCTCTAAAAACTCCCTGACATCAGGGTCCTGCAGGAGAGACGGGTGACTCACAACCCTCTGAAGATACCTGCAACAACACACAAACACAAAACCTCTATATTAAATTAATTATTTATTAATATTAATTACTAATAACATTATATTACTGATGTAAATAATAATAAATAACATTACACTGGTAATATAATATAATGTGGTATAATTAAATGTAATGTAACGTTAGTTGTAATTAATATATATTTTAATTTCAATGAGGATGGAAAAATTACTTAGATTGGATCATATAATGTTAGTTGTAATTAATATTAATATGTAATATTTAGATTACTTGGATAAGATAATTATACTTTATTATCCAATATAAGTAATTTTATTTATATACAAACATTATATTGCATTGCATTATCAAATTTAATAATGCAAGTATTATTTATTAATATTAATTATTACTAACATATTATAGGAATATTTCCAACCTCATTAAAATTAAAATATATAATGATAGTTGAAATTAATATTATAGTATCCAATCTAATAAAATGTTCTGTCCTCATTTAATATATACATTAATATTATTACAAATTTTATTGTATTAAATTATTCAGTTTAAGCAAATTTTCTGTTATTATTTTTTAAAATACATATTATTACTAACATTATTAAATTATCCAGTTTAAGTAACTTTTCTGTCCTCATTAAAATGAAAATACATATAATGTTAGTAGTAATTATTAGTAATATTATCCAATTTAATAATTTTTCTGTCCTCATTTCATATAAATTTATATTATTTATTACTAGTAACATTATTATATTATCCATTTTAAGTAATTATTATGTTCTCAATAAAATGAAAATACATATAATGATATCAGTATTAATATCAAATTTAATAATTTTATGTTCTGATTAAAATGAAAATACATATAATGTGAGTAGTAAATAAAATATTATCCAGATTCTGTACTCATTTTTTATATACATTTATTTATATTTATTACTACTAACATTATTATATATTATATATAGCTAAGTAATTTTTCTGTCCTCATTCAAATTAAATCACAGCCAATCATAGTTTGATGTTTTATATAGAGATATATAGAGAGGGATTTTAAACCAATCAGATTTCACTGGGGGCGGGGCTACTTGTACAACGTAATGAAAAGAGAACCCGAGTGGACTGAAAAAGTTCTGACATGACACACGGTTGACAAATGCAGCTGGAGAGGATAAAAACTAGGAGAAGAAGCATGATTCATCAAATGCAATCGTCGTTAACGAACCTCTCTAGAGCAGCTCTCCTCCGCTCCACAAACTCTGCTGACGATGGATCCTCCTTCCCCACTTTGACTTTTGTCATACCTGGAAAATCCACACACATTTATTCATAATCAGACACTTATTCATAATCAGATCAGATCTGATGCATTAGCAGAAGCAAGCTTGTACCCAGAATGCTCTTCTCCGGTGGTGGAGGAATGATGTATCCATTCTGTGAGTGTTTCTCCGAGAGCTTTTCGTACAGTCCCAGGAAATCACTGAAACGTCTGCGTACAGTAAACGTCTTGCTACGGAACATGGTTAACGACGTCTAGAAGAAAGAGGGAGATTCAGACTGCGTGTCGTATTGTGTGCTAGTGGAAACTGCACAAGTACAGAGACTGAAAAATCACCTGTGTTGAAACTTTGTACGCCATATAAGCATTCATACCATCACCTGTAAGAATCAGACAGAGAATCACCTCACATGCCCAAAATAAAACCCCAACATAACACATATAAGTCAGTGCTTGCCACACATAGACTTTACGTGGGCGGGCCGCCCATGTATAATAACGGCCGCCCAAGTATATTTGGAGACACATTTTTGCTTTTATTATTTTTATCCTCTTATACTTTTATATCAGCGCAAGATCGTTTCGTACCTGCTCGTTATGTGTGCGTCAGAGCTGTTTACTCCCGCTAACATTCCCACAGGCGCTGCATTTTGCAAAGTCACAAGGCGGCGCTGTTGCGCGTTCTACAAGCTCGAGATTCAGACTGCTTCAAAGTGATTCTCAATCAATGAAAAGCGCAAATTCATGCCAAGCGATTGCTAATGAACTCAAGTTGATGAATTATTACAAATGAAATTTATTATTAAAAGTCAAGTAGTCAAAAGTCAAAGTAATTAAACGTTTTTTCTTTTTCTTTTGGGCATTATTGGTATTTTGGTTTAAATTGAATTTAATTTGATTTCCATTTAATTCATAGTAAATTATTGTAGTCTCCCCTACAGGAAGAAAAGACTAAGAACATTATTTGACACATATATATTAATCATTTTATAAATTTTACTAGTAAAATCTGTGTCCCATTCACTGAGAGAGACACTATATGACAGCAAGGAGAACATAGGAAAAGGTGAACCATTTAAATGCTATAATTTACAATGCATAATAATGCATAATATTAGTATGTAATTAAATGTAATATGCTATGTAATTAAAATTCATTTCAATAAATAAAAATACTGTTAAAAATGACACATTATTTGTTTGTCACATGTAGTAGACCATTTTTGTGCCGTGGGTAATAGGAGGATATATCACAATATCACAAGAGCTTTTCACCTCAACGAGAAATCCTGTCACATATCACACACACACACAGTATATAACCAAACAGAGTCAGTAAGTGTGAGCAAATAAAAATAATTACATACATCATATTAAAATCATCATATCAAATATTATCTTCCCTAAAACATTCAGAGCTGGTTTTAGACAGTCACAACACACCTTTTAAAAAGAAGACGAACAGGAAATAAAAAATAGCTGGTACAGGGCAAAAAGAGGATGTTGTGATGATATGGCAATGCTCCAGAAGGACGTATCAGTGTCTCAGTTCCTTAATTAGAACAATTTCACCTCATCAGAGAATCACGGTTTCCCATTTTTCAGCAAACTTAGCCCACTACTGGGTTCAAACGCTTTTTCAATCTAGCGTTTTATGAGAGCTGCGTTAATCCTCAAAAGACAGACATCAGAAAGCAAAACCCAGCAGACATTGTGGAGGATGAAGGTCTTACCAACTTTCTCTGGATTTGTCACGGAAATGTTTAGATCAAACTTGTCCTCACTTTCCTCTTCCTCCAGCTTTATGTGAAGGAAACAGAAGAAAGAGAAAGAAAGAATGAGAAATTAAAGGTCTGATCTGATCTCTGGGGAATAAGTGCAATAAACGCAACAAATCAAGTTTCAACTTAATGATTCTTTTAGTACCTTTAAGTAATTTGGTGTATAGATCAATTTAAATAAATACGTTTCAGACCGATTCTTGAGTCTTTTTGACTGATTCATCAAAAAGAATCAGTTCATAAGAGTCATTTGCTTGTGAATCTGGCACTAAAGGAGCCAAACATCATGAAAAACATTCAGTCTCGATGTTATTTACTTAAAAATGTTACATTTATAAGTGTTTTACCTCCTCCAGGGTTTTGGACGGAGGTTTGCTGGAGCTGCTGGCTACAGAGGCGGCAGGAGCCGATACAGACGGCTTCACGGCATCTTTCTTCTTGCGGTCATTACGAGGACTGTCCAGAGAAAGCTCCACTGTAGCCTCTGGGAAAACAGCGAAAGAAAGTGTATTTTATGGATTCAATAAAACTAAAAAGATGGTTCAACACACAACCTAGAGAACAAACACACACACACATAAGCAAAACACATTCCATCAGCAACATAAAGCAGGGTGAGAGGTCAAAGGTCACTGAGGAATTCCTTTTCCCCTTCCTGAGTCAATGCTGAGAAAGCGAACTCATCATCCATCGCTCACAGAAGTGATGTGCACGCATTCCTGCTTGTACAATATATGTGAGAGAGTCAAAAGCAGGAAAATGTTTCATTGCGCAAAACAATAAGTCTGAAAACCCTATAGCACTTTAGGTGAGTTTTATAGCCAAAAATGCTGTCCACTTACAAGGTTAAAAAAAAAATGACCTAAATATTTAAACACACTTTTGTTCAAGCATACATATATGATGTCCAAAAATGTCATGTGGGAAGGTAGCCGTTTTGAAACACACATCAAATTTGTTTAAACATGCCCCAAAATGCTCTCAAGGTTTTGAGACTCAAATTAAACATTTGAACATGCCTATGGTGATCAGAAATGTTGTTTAGATAAGCAGCTCACTAGGATTTGAAGATTAGAGAAATAAATTTGTCTTATGATGCCAATAATGCTGCCTGTTTCTACATTGCCCATGCAGTACACTTAGTTTTGAAAGATGAACCATACTTTAAAATTTGCCTATGATGCCCAAAAAAGCACTCTGGGTAGGGCACTTACTACATACTGAAACAAAATTTTTTTCCAAACCAAAAATGCTAAAAATGCCACACAAAAAAACGTTGTATAGGTTGGCAGATCGCAGGATTTTGCAACACATAGTCAACACAAATCAAACTTTTAAAGGTGCCGTAGAATTGAAAATTGAATTTACCTCGGCATAGTTGAATAACAAGAGTTCAGTACATGGAATTGTTTCCTCCTTATATAAATCTCATTTGTTTAAAAGACCTCCGAAGAACAGGCGAATCTCAACATAACACTGACTGTTACGTAACAGTCGGGATCATTAATATGTACGCCCCCAATATTTGCATATGCCAGCTCATGTTCAAGGCATTAGACAAGGGCAGTCAGTATTAATGTCTGGATCTGTGCACAGCTGAATCATCAGACTAGGTAATCAAGCAAGAACAATAGTGAAAAATGGCAGATGGAGCGATAATAACTGACATGATCCATGATAACATGATATTTTTAGTGATATTTGTAAATTGTCTTTCTAAATGTCTCGTTAGCATGTTGCTAATGTACTGTTAAATGTGGTTAAAGTTACCATCATTTATTACTCTATTTGCGGAGACAAGACTGTCGTTATTTTCATTTTTTAACACTTGCAGTCTGTATAATTCATAAACACAACTTCATTCTTTATAAATCTCTCCAACAGTGTGTAAAGTTAGCTTTAGCCACAGAGCACTATCAAACTCATTCAGAATCAAATGTAAACATCCAAATAAATACCATACTTACGCGATTAGACATGTTGCATAACGAACACTCTGTAAAGATCCATTTTGAGGGTTATATTAGCTGTGTGAACTTTGTTTATGCACTGTATTATAGTCGAGAGCTCGGGGGCGGGGAGCGAGAGATTTAAAGGGGCCGCAGCCTGAATCTGCGCATTTATAATGATGCCCCAAAATAGGCAGTTAAAAAAATGAATTAAATTAATTAAAAAAAATCTATGGGGTATTTTGAGCTGAAACTTTACAGACACATTCAGGGGACACCTTATACTTATATTACATTAAAAAACGTTCTAGGGCACCTTTTAATGCACCAATGTCATCCAGAAATACTGTCTAGGAAGGCCGCTCACTAGATTTTGAAACATGAACCAAAGTGCCTTTGATGACCAAAAATTTTGACTTGGTAAACTGCTCATGACATTCTGAAAATGTTCAAGCACACATACGATGCACAAAAATGTTGTCTGGGAAGGTAGCTAAGTTGAGAAACAAACTAAACTTGCTTAAAAAATACTCAAAAATGCTGTCTACATAGGCAGCTTTCAAAGTTTTGAAGAATTGAACAATCAGTTGTGTAATGATGCCCAAAAATGCTGTATGAGTTAATTAGGCAGTTCACTTAGTTTTGAAACATGAAACAAATTTTCCAAATGTATCTATGATGCCCAAAAAATGCTCTCTGGTTAGGACACTTACAAGATATTGACAAAACTGAACATTTCTCCATACCAGCATATTTTTTATATAAGGTTTTTTATATAAGTAATGGCATAGAGGAAACATTTTGGGTTCCCCAAAGAACTTTTAAGTGAACCGTTCTTATAAGAGCCATTTTATTTAGTTTTGAGAACATTTAAATAATCTAAAAAGAACCTTTTTCCACTATAAAGCACCTTTCGTGGAATGGAAAGATTCTGTATGAATGTTAAAAGTTCTTCATGGAACCATCAATGCCAATTAAGTACCTTTATTTTTAAGAGCGTATGATGCTCAAAAATACAAAGTAGACGGGTATTACCCAGTGACATGTTGCTGTCACGAAAGTGGGATTCGAATTCCTGATGAAAATAACTTGATTTATTGTGCACTTTCAGCTTCACAACTTTGCAGATCATTTACATTCACAGACAGCTACATTACACATTGCATGACAGGTAATATTCAAAAAAGCATCATTGGGGCACTGTAACCACAAATCAGCCCACATACCTACACAATACCCGAAAACCATTGTCTAGGTAGGCAGTCAAAAGTGTCACAGTCATGATCTGGTGTTACAGGTGAAATGTGTCATACCTGAGAAGATATCCTGCTCCTCAGAGTGAACCCCATTGGTCCTGGAGCTGCTGCTCACGGAAGGTTTGGTGGCAGGTGCCGTCACGGCTTCCTCTGCGAACAGATCTGTGGGGTCGTCTTTAACCTGTGGCTTGACCTTCACTTCTGATTTCACCTCTGTGAAGACATTGACAGGTGGTCCACTCACCGCTGAGGGCTGAGGCTTCTTCGTCACGCCTTTTAACGGCTCGTTAAACAGATCCTCCTCCTCATCGTCGTCATCGAACAGCTCCGCACTCACTGCAGTCTTGGCACCCTTTGGAGGGTCGAAGGCGTTTTTGTGCACAGGCTTGCTGCTGAGGTCACTAGGCGGTTCACTGATGACATCAGACTTTGGCGCTTCAACAGGCTCTTTCAAGAGATCTGGCACGGGATTTTGGACCTCAGGCGAACTAATTACATCAGCTTCATCGTCCAGCGGGTCGCTGAACAGGTCGACGGCCTCATCGCTACCAGGAGAAGGTATCTTGACGTTCTTCTGGGGTTCAGAGTTAATTTCGCTAAGAGGATCGCTGAAGATATCTTCTGGAGGCTCGTTGAAGATGTCTTTAGGAGGTCCGGTAGTATCCGGCGACAGAGAATCCATCTCAGAGATTGACTAGGAACAGCACAGAAATGAATGTTGGAAGTTCACAATAAATATAAATATTGTGAGTTGAAACTGGATTACTACATTGTGTTTAACAGCCTGTGAAATGCTTTTCTATCTGTCATGGACTTTTTTTTCAAATACATTAAACATTTTCAGGCTGAATCTCACAAAATTTGGTAAAAAAAAAAATAAAATACCAAAAGAAAAAGTATGCACATCTGAATGATCTTTAACAGGAGCAGAATCTCAACCAAAGTTATAAAAATAAGCAAGGAAAATCTGCACTTTGTTTAACTCTTCCCTTTATTTGCAAAACATAACAGCAATGTTTTGGGTATTTTGGTTAAAGTTAACCACTTGCTGTTATATCTCTGGTTAAAGTTAACCACTAAATAAAGAAGTCTATTATTTTTGCATTTTTCACCAAAATACTTAACAGTAGCAATAATTGTAACAGTCATGTTAATATTTGTTATTTTATGTATTTGTGCTTTCTACAATTGACCCTTCGCTGGGTGTTTGATTGACAAGTGATCTAACCAATCATAACGCCGAAGCCGCCATTTTGTCTAAAAAAGCAGTCAGGAGTTAGAAGATTAACCGCGGTGGACTTGAACTTGAAAAATGGTGTGTACTGACGTCTTTCCGCGGTTGAAACAACATTCCTTCTGATGTTCATTCATGTTTATTTGATGTTATAAATTAACTAGTAGGAAGAGATGATCGGTTCACGAGCTGAAGAAATTCGAACAACAAAAAACGTTTTGTGGCTCTTTAATGTGTTGTGACAGATCGCTGTAGAGCCTCAGCTCAAGAGGCTCATGAATCGATCATCTCTTCCTACTAGTTCATTTATAGCATCAAATAAACATGAATGAACATCAGAAGGAATGTTGTTTCAAACGCGGAAAGCCGTCAATACACACCATTTTTCAAGTTCTAGTCCACCGATGTTAACTCCTGACTGCTTTGTCGGACAAAATGGCGGATTTGCCGTTATGATTGGTTAGATCGCTTGTCAATCAAACTCCTGGCAAAGGGTCAATTGAGAATTTAATATAATAAAAATACATACATAAAGCAAGCCTATTTTAGGCTTTGTACATTTTCCATTCAAATACTTATTATTGTAACAGTAATTACATACTTAAATTGTAAAACATTTATTATGTTACATGACAAGTATTTGTTATATATATATATATATATATATATATATATATATATATATATATATATATATATATATTATATATTATATATATATATATATATTTGTGCATTTAAACAATTGGTGGTTTAAAATAAATAAAGCAAGTATTGTTTAGTACTTTCTTTGCATTGAAAATTAAGGCACATTTTCAGTCCAAATACTTTTAAATACGGCATTTAATAGACACAGCCGTAGTTCACTGACAAACCACGCAATATTGCGTTCATTATCGAAGGCGATTCATCTGCGATATGAACGCAATATTGTGTGGCTTATCAGTGATCTACGGCTCTGTCTATTAAATGCTGCTCCATCTGAAAGCAGGTGATGGCGATTTAGCGGTAATCAGGGAACCGGCTTTACTGACGAAATGCACGTGACAATCTCATGCGATATATCGTGCAGCCCTACTTATTATCATAACAGTAATTACATACTGAAGTTTATGTTATGACAGGTATTTGTCCTTGTTTGTACAACTGGTGTTTTAAAACAAATAAGCCTATTTTAGTGCTAAATTAAGCACATTTTCCCACCTAAATTCTCATTATTGTAATGGTAAATATTTACATGATAAAATATTTCTCATGTTAGTATGTTATTTTTATGTATGTGAGCATTTGTACAATTGGTGGTCTAAAATGTATAAATACATAGCATTGATTCCAGACAGGATGATTTGAAAAAACATTACATAATGTCATAATGAAAAATATCCTTAAAGGATTAGTTCACTTTCAAATGAAAATTTCCTGATAATTTACTCACCCCCATGTCATCCAAGATGTTCATGTCTTTCTTTCTTCAGTCGAAAAGAAATTAAGGTTTTTGATGAAAATATTCCAGGATTTTTCTCCATATAGTGGACTTCAATGGCCTCCAAACAGTTGAAGGTCAAAATTACAGTTTACAGCAATCCCAGATGAGAAATAAGGGTCTTATCTAGAGAAATCATCGCTCATTTTCCAAAAAAAAAAAAAAATTATGCGTTTCAACCATAAATGCTCATCTTGAACATTTCTTCTTCTTCTCTATTAGAAGCCCTCCACAGGTCAAAGTTGGAACTTATTTGACATATACAATATGCTAGTGCAAGTATATAACAATTAGTTCAAACTAAGACCTGTGGAGGGCAGTAATACACTTAGCAGTGTCTACACTGCTGGAATTCTAATAGAGAAGAAGAAGAGAGCTAGTTCAAGATAAGCATTTATGGTTAAAATGTATATAATTTTTTTTTTTTTTTTAAGAAAATGAGCGATGGTTTCTCTAGATAAGGCCCTTATTCCTCGTCTGGTATCATTTAAAGCCCTTTGAAGCTGCACTGAAACTGTAATTTTGACCTTCAACCATTCGTATAGTCCACTATAAGGAGAAAAATCCTGGAATGTTTTCATCAAAAACCTTAATTTCTTTTCGACTGAAGAGAGAAAGACATGAACATCTTGGATGACATGGGGGTGAGTAAATTATCAGGAAAATTTTAATTTGAAAGTGAACTAATCCTTTAATAGTCCTAAAACTGGCTACTTTTTTCCATTATATTTCCATCTTTTGATTTTGGGGTAAAATATTTATTATATACAATAAACAGACCTGCACATTTCTCTCATTTTGCAGTCACTTTCATCCAAAGCAACTTCTAGCACCCTTACAGGGACAATCCTTCTGTATTAACCCAGGGTTAAGTGCCTTTCTTAACAGTACATGGTTACAGTTCATGAATCAACTCATGCTGGGTTCAAACCTACAACCTTCCAGTTTCAGCGCAGACCTTTAACCACCCCATCATGACTCATGCAACTGTAAATTCCCTCCCACAAAGCAAAATCTTCCCAAAATATAAGCTTGCTGAGGGAAAAAAAAAAAAAAAACATTCACTCACATTTGACACTCACATGACCACCAGACCTTCAGTACTTTGACCAGAAAAGACTGAAGTTATTACACTAAGTAAATATTGACTGCTGGACACCATCTAATTTATTGGAGACAGATTTGCCTTTATAATACCCAGAGTTTGTGCATGCATGCATATTATATATAAATATATAAACTATGATCAGCTGGGTGAATCTGCATGAAGAAGTTAATCTATTCTCACACTTCCTTAATTGCACACAACATAACATTTAATTTACACACAAACACACTCTCTAACAGTGTGACTTCAGTCAGTTTGGCAAACTAGGTCACATTCCTTGTGATATTATTTATTCAACTACAAGAGTCCTCCAAAAACTTCAGTATGTCACATGCAGGCCTAAATCTATTTAACCTCGCGGCAGGATCAAATCTGAAGTGATATTGACAATAGTATCTTTATTAAATCAGTAAGCAAATAGGATCACATAAAACGCCATATAAGCCAGCAGATCTGTAGATCTTCGGCTGAAGAAGAAGAAGAGAAGAAGAACAGGCAGATGGGAGGGTGTCAGAGAAGTGAAAGTGATCGCTCTTCTTCTCTCGCTGTCTGACTGTGTGAAACTAATTAGCTTCATAAACGCGGATAATTGTGTTACTCACCGTGCCCGTGAACGCATCCGCGCCCTCGTCACTGTCCTCCAGCAGCTCGGGCTCCTCTGAGTCCGGGAAAGGAGGAGGACTGCGCTCCGAGCTGGCCGCCATCTTCAGCTCCACACACAGAGTCACACACACGGAAAAACTTTATTACGAGCGAGTGAAAATGAGAGAGCGACATTGAGTTGATGCGGAGAGAGAGAGAGCGTGTGAGAAACAGCGACACTCGGTGGTCAACAGTTGCTAAGTTACGTCACGCTCACAAACCACTCCCAATTTTTTTAGTACGCTTATTTAAAATGTAAAATTTAAATATCGTTAGGTTGCCCACGGTAATGAAGCCACTTAATTGTACACGTAAAAAATGTGATAAAAAAAATCAAATTAAAGGAAGTGAGGGCGAGCGTTGCTGTGACGTCGACACAAGCCACGCCCACCAAAGCGTTTGTTTACAGAAGTACAGGAGTGAATTGAATGTTTTGCTCGACGATCATGTGGATTACACTCAAAAATACTTTAATCTGAAATGTTATTATGCCTCGACGGGCTCATGAAGACACAGAACCTCTGCTATCGTTCACTTATGTGGACGAAGACGGTAAAAATGATTATTTATCATGTAAAATGTGTGTTTAATAGTACTAACGTTAGATCTCTAGTTGTGAATATCCTGGTGGATGAGTATAATGTTGATTTAAAAACTTGTTTCACTAGTTATATAGACTATTAACTGTTGAATATGGATTCAGCATGAGCATGAGTGTTTTTACTCTATCTATCTATCTATCTATCTATCTATCTATCTATCTATCTATCTATCTATCTATCTATCTATCTATCATCTATCTATCTATCTATCTATCTATCTATCTATCTATCTATCTATCTATCTATCTAATGCTGTTAAATCATGTAACATAAAAGTTTGTATGTATATGTGTGTGTGTGTGTGTGTGTGTATATATATATATATATATATATATATATATATATATATATATATATATATATACATATGTATGTGTATATATATATATGTATATGTATATATATATATATATATATATATATAATAATATACAGTTGCAAGAAAGAGTATGTGAACCACTTGCAGAATCTGTATTATTCACATTTTCACAGATTCTGCAAGTGGTTCACATACTTTTTCTTGCAACTGTATATAAACACTGTTACTGAATGATGAGTTTACTGATATATGATGTGTCCATCAGATGACCAGGTGTCCAGCAGTAGAAAGAAACTTTCTTATGAGGAGGCTGTTGAGAAAGCAGGTTAAACCTTTATGTTTTTAATGTGCTTAATTATTTTCCCTACATTTAGTTCTATATGTTTGTCCATATGCAGCGGTCCTCATGTTTCTGTCTGTCTGCAGGGTTCGGGCTCTTCCATTGGCTGCTGTTGGTCGTCTGCGGGTGGGCGAATGCCAGTGATGCGGTGGAGATCCTGTGTGTGTCGTTCCTCCTGCCCACGGCACGCTGCGACCTCCAGCTCAGCTCGGCCGACATGGGGCTCCTCACCGCCAGCATATTCCTTGGTTATTATCATTTGATTATCATTTAACGGTTAAAAAGAATCAATAATGATCATGTTGCATTTAAAAAACTGGGATTTTGTGATTCAGAAGAGAAAATGGTTTCTTAAACAGCAGGAAAATGAAACATTAACTTCTCTTTTTCATAAAAAAAACTGCTAAGTCAGGTCAGAAATGTAGTTTGTTCTCTATTTTGTTGAACTTTGAATTTTATTTGCCTTATCAGGTGTCTGAAAGCTGCAGAGTCATGCTCACTGTTTTCATTTTAACAAGAAATGCATAACTGAACCAGTGATTGAAGCTGCTGACATAACTGTCATCTGATCATTTCTCATGCTGCTCAGTGAGATAACTACCATTTCCTTTGGCAGGGATGATGGTGGGCGGTTATGTTTGGGGGTATCTGGCTGATCGCAGAGGAAGGCGGAGCATTCTGGTCATTTCTCTGACAGTGAATGGCACGTTTGGGGCAGTGGCCAGTTTGGCCCCGAGTTTCTGGCTCTTTCTGCTCCTGCGGTTCTTCAGTGGAGTCGGGTAACAACATCCCATAAGAATTTTTACACACACACAGAGACATGCTGAATGTTATACAGACTGAATCTCTACTAGAATCACATGAATGCATATGTGTCTCACGCTCAGGGTCGGCGGATCCATTCCTGTCATCTTCTCGTATTTTTCCGAGTTTCAACCACGTTTGCGGAGGGGAGCTATGATCAGCGCTCTAGCCACATTCTGGATGGCGGGAAATATTTTAGCAGCAGGTAAAACCATCATCATCTGAGCTGAGAGAGGAGCGTCTCTAAAATACTGTCTGGAAGGTTCTGCTTATCTTTTTTTTTTTTGTGTGTGTGTGATATTGAAACATGAGCAGGAAAGAACACAATCAGAGGGCTGTTTCATAAAAGATGCTAAGAAAAGCGAGGATTAAACTCCAAAACCTGACTTGAATTAACCTAACAAATGAGTTTGGGCTAAAACGGTTTCATAAAAGGTAATTGAAGTTCACGCAGTCCCGCTAATTCGATCCAGGTTCACCTAGTCAAGATAATTTCGCGTGCACTGTTTTCTTAAGCAGCCCTAAAGGTCGATCATGGATCAAATCGATCCACCATAGGAAACGGCATACATTTTGTGCTATTTTATGCGTTTGAGACATGGTGTTTTCCTCAGTGCATAACTTACTTTTCACAAGTTTATTCTCCATCTGTAAATGTTAAAAAGTCATGCAAATATTTCCATTTTGCGGCTAAACTTCACAGTGAACGAGCGCTGCTGCGCGCATGTGCGCTAAACAGACGGAATGCAATAATTCTAAAATATACATTTCGCTAAAATATTTGTTGTTGGACATTAAATGTGCCTTATGTACACTTTCAAACCTACAAGTAAGTGTATTTTTATGATAGTAACTGTAAATGGACTATTGTAATGGGGTAAATCACTATACTTTGGGACAATTACTGAGTTTAGATTCATCTAAAATTTAGTCTGTGCATATTAATTTTAATTTTTAATTTTGTGATTTTAATTTCTGCTCTTCTAATAACCATAAAGAGTACTACTGCCAAACAAAACCAGAGAGAAATGTATTCATATATTTTAAAACAATCTAATTAAATATTGGGCACAAAACATTTAGCCAGTAAGAAAGGAAAACCTATATATATTATATATTATATATATATATATATATATATATATATATATATATATATATATATATAAATTCAGGTTGATTACTCACTTTTAATCACTTTTTAATCACTTTTCCCCAATCATTTCAATCGCAAAAAGTGTCCTAATCATATATATATATATATATATATATATATATATATATATATATATATATATATATATATATATATGAGACCAGAGTATAGATTAAATATGGGCTAGCTGACTTTATTGTGCTTTGACTACAGTGGGTAGTTTCAGTGTGGACAACAACCATGTATGCCACTTCAGCAGGCCACATCTTACTCTGTCACTCGTTTCATAGCTTTTGCTGGCTGAAACACTCACTTGGTATTTCTCCTGCTCTTTGTCTAGCAAAAAAAATCACTCAACTTAATGAAAGCTTACAAATGAAGGCCTGATTGTTTCAGGGGCCTTGTCACAGGTTTATTGATTTTGAATTTCTGTGTTACTTTTGCTATATTTTCACACTTAAAACAATGATTTGGTAATCCTCTTGTACTCTTCTGTGCTAAGAAATAAGTCTCTGACAGTTCTCTCCCAAGTGCTTCCATTGTTGTCAGTATTAAGTCTGAGGATGATTCAGTGGGCTATATAACACTTAATTTTTAAGAAATTACTTCTCTTCAAATATTTTGTTTTTCACCGTACTTACCTTTTAATAAAATATTAAAATAATAAAAATGTCTTAAACTTACACCAATATATATATATGTGTGTGTGTATATATATATATATATGTTAATAAAGTCAAATAATTGTATGTGAGAGAGTCAGCTGTAATATCATTGCGTTCCTATTGGTCAGTGTTAGAGGAGCTCAGCTTAGCCTGACAGTTAGCCTGCTCCAGACCAGGCTAGTTTCCCAGCATAAGTTGCCAGAGTAACTGAGTTTGAACTCATTTAAGTTTGTTTTATGAAACAGAATTCACTGACAACAAGTCTGACTAAGTAAAATAAGCCTGGCTTGTTTTCTAATCTTGTTTTATGAAACAGCCCTCTGAACATCTATAACTTTAACCAAAAATAAATAAATGCATATCCAAAACCTATAAATGAATCAATAAAAAAAAAAAAGAGATATAAATAAAAAAAATATTATATATAATAAAAAATACATAACAAAAATCTATAAATTAATAAATAAAATTGCAAATATTTACAGTGGGTACGGAAAATATTCAAACCCCCTTAAATTTTTCACTCTTTGTTATATTGCAGCCTTTTGCTAAAATCATTTAAGTTCATTTTTTTCCTCATTAATGTACACACAACACCCCATTTTGACAGAAAAACACAGAATTGTTGACATTTTTGCAGATTTATTAAAAAAGAAAAACTGAAATATCACATGGTCCTAAGTATTCAGACCCTTTGCTCAGTATTTAGTAGAAGCACCCTTTTGATCTAATACAGCCATGAGTCTTTTTGGGAAAGATGCAACAACTTTTTCACACCTGGATTTGGGGATCCTCTGCCATTCCTCCTTGCAGATCCTCTCCAGTTCTGTCAGGATTGATGGTAAACATTAGTGGACAGCCATTTTCAGGTCTCTCCAGAGATGCTCAATTGGGTTTAAGTCAGGGCTCTGGCTGGGCCATTCAAGAACAGTCACAGAGTTGTTGTGAAGCCACTCCTTCATTATTTTAGCTGTGTGCTTAGGGTCATTGTCTTGTTGGAAGGTAAACCTTCAGCCCAGTCTGACGTCCTGAGCACTCTGGAAAAGGTTTTCGTCCAGGATACCCCTGTACTTGGCCGCATTCATCTTTCCCTCGATTGCAACCAGTCGTCCTGTCCCTGCAGCTGAAAAACACCCCCACAGCATGATGCTGCCACCACCATGCTTCACTGTTGGGACTGTATTGGACAGGTGATGAGCAGTGCCTGGTTTTCTCCACACATACCGCTTAGAATTAAGGCCAAAAAGTTCTATCTTGGTCTCATCAGACCAGAGAATCTTATTTCTCACCATCTTGGAGTCCTTCAGGTGTTTTTTCCTGTGTCTTGCACTGAGGAGAGGCTTCCGTCGGGCCACTCTGCCATAAAGCCCCGACTGGTGGATGGCTGCAGTGATGGTTGACTTTCTACAACTTTCTCCCATCTCCCGACTGCATCTGTGGATCTTTGGGTTCTTCTTTACCTCTCTCACCAAGGCTCTTCTCCCCTGATAGCTCAGTTTGGCCGGACGGCCAGCTCTAGGAAGGGTTCTGGTCATCCCAAACGTCTTCCATTTAAGGATTATGGAGGCCACTGTGCTCTTAGGAACCTTAAGTGCAGCAGAAACTTTTTTTGTAACCTTGGCCAGATCTGTGCCTTGCCACAATTCTGTCTCTGAGCTCTTCAGGCAGTTCCTTTGACCTCATGATTCTCATTTGCTCTGACATGCACTGTGAGCTGTAAGGTCTTATATAGACAGATGTGTGGATTTCCTAATCAAGTCCAATCAGTATAATCAAACACAGCTGGACTCAAATGAAGGTGTAGAACCATCTCAAGGATGATCAGAAGAAATGGACAGCATCTGAGTTAAATATATGAGCGTCACAGCAAAGGGTCTGAATACTTAGGACCATGTGATATTTCAGTTTTTCTTTTTTAATAAATCTACAAAAATGTCAACAATTCTGTGTTTTTCTGTCAATATGGGGTGTTGTGTGTATATTAATGCGGAAAAAAAATGAACTTAAATGATTTTAGCAAATGGCTGCAATATAACAAAGAGTGAAAAATTTAAGGGGGTCTGAATACTTTCCATACCCACTGTATGTAAACTAAAAATGCATAAATACATAACCAAAAATGCATAAATGCATACATAAAAAAATACAAGATATATAAATAGACATTGACAAATTGAAAATAATATTTTTATAATATATATATATATAAGAAAAAATACATAACCTAAATTGTATAAATAAATTAAAGATATATAATGTACCATCGCTATGTGCACAGAACATTCACATAAATATTGATTTTAATTCATATTTTGTGTGTTTTTGTCCAGGTGTGGCGTGGCTGGTGATTCCCAGAACATCTTTGAACGCTCACTGGGGCTGGTTGGATTTTCAGAGTTGGCGTCTTTTTGTGGTCCTCTGCTCTGTCCCCAGCCTGTCATCAGCACTTATTTTCAGACTGTTCATGCCAGAGAGCCCGAAGTTCCTCATGGAGGTACGTACTGACTCAAATTTTCACTGATTCGAAAGTTCAACCAATAGGTTGTGAATTCTATAGCTTCATGTATCTGAACTACGGTTACCAGACGAATGTTTGTCAGGTTTAGCGGCACATTATTTCACTAGGTGTTTCTCTTCCACAGGCCGGACGTGAGACGGAGGCTTTATCTGTGTTCCAGAAGATGTTCAAACTCAACAACCGACATGCCACAAAACCATTTCCTGTGGGTACCAAATCACTGATGTTTGCTTTGACTTCTAGGCCAAACCTTCCCTTTTGGTTTATCAGTTGATGAAAATGAGTTTGTGTTAACAGGCACTAGGTCTTGTGATCAGACCCAAAGATGATGAAGAGAAAAGCAGACCCAGTAATGGCTCAAGATGTCAGCGCTTCAGCCATCAACTCAAACAGGTTCAGATCACTTTTGATTTTCTTACAAAGTATTAATGCTAAACATAAAGCCTGACTGAGGTCCTGATGGCCTTGCGTCTTCTTCTACAGGCACTGGACCCCATGAAACAGCTCTTCGTTGGACCGCTGGCTTCCAGAAGTGTCGTTCTGCTGATTATATTTTTCTGCATTTCATTTGGGTAAGTTGTAAACTTATTTAAATCAAAATATTCTGCCATTTTAAGGTTTATTATTTTCTCTAAAGTCCATTTATAATGTTAGTCAAGGTTTTTGACATCAAAGAAAGTCAGTTTGACACAACCATTTCCCAGTCCTTCTCACTTTTTTAGAATTAAACAGGCTGTATTTATCATGACTTTAATATGTAAGTAAGATAACTATAAATCCAACTTTAAAATGAGCTCTGTTCTGATTGGCTCACCTCCACACATGGCTTTAAGATTTCTAGATTTAAATCTGTTATGATTAGCTAACTTCATTTTAGATTACGAATGACTTTGTTACACATATGCAAGTATGATTAAATGATGTAAACCTCTCTGTGCAGGTATTATGGGTTATGGATGTGGTTTCCAGAGCTTTTTAAGAGAGCTGAGGATGGAGGGTCTCCATGCACCAACACGTCTCGAGTCCAACGCTCGGAGAATGAAAGCTGCTATCCAGTCAAAACTGCAGGTTAATGTTACTAAAACCAAACCAAATGAGACTGATCATTATTTGTCATGATTGAGTATTTTTATAATATCTATGTGTCTCGCAGTATACATGGAGGGATTTATAACTGCAGCTTCAAACTTGCCGGGAAACATCTTCACTATCCTGCTCATGGACAGAATCGGCGGGAAAATTCTGCTGTGTTAGTACAGCAAGTTTTATCTTCCAATGACTGAATGGCAGTTTGTTATGGCAGCTCAAAATACTGTTGATCAAGTCCATTAAGTCCAGCTATAATGATGATTTTCTTCTCTATCTGGCAGCCGTCAGTTTGCTGGCGTCCAGCGTGAGCGTGTTCATCATCTACATGGTGAAGACCAAAACTCAGAGTCTGATCGTGTCCTGCGTGTTCAGCGGTGTTTCTGTCATCTCCTGGAACGCCCTGGACGTGGTGGGGACAGAACTTTACCCCACACAACTACGGTAAACCACAATATTCATTTGTAATATTGCTATTTATTGCACATACAAAGAGGCCAGCCAATCATAATTCCAAAAGTTTGGAATAATTAAGCTTTTTTAATCTTTTTGAGAGAAGTCACCAAGGTTAGAATGATTTCTGATGGGTCATGTGACACTGAAGACTGGAGTAATGATGCTGAAAATTCAGCTTTGCATCACAGGAATAAATTATATTTGAAAATATATTCAAATAGAAAACAGTTGTTTTTAAATTGTAAAATTATTTCACAATTTTTACTGTATTTTTCATCAAATATATGCAGCCTTGGTGAGCAAAAAAGACTTTTTTTTAAAAATCTACCAAATTTTTAACTATTATAGAAGGTACATAATAAATGTACAGTATCAAAAAAGAATGGAAAATAGTTATAAAAATAGTAAACAATGACCTTAATGAAACCTTGACTAACATTATATGAATTATACAAAATAAATAGGAAAGTGTAGAAAATGAATGTATTAATTGCAGTTTGTGTTTTGTAGCTCATCAGCTCTGGGGGTTTTCACTGGAGTGGGCCGCGTGGCAGCCATCATGGGAAATGTAGTTTTTGGGCAGCTGGTGGACTCCAACTGTGCCGTACCTCTGCTGATGGTGTCTGCGCTCCTGCTGGCAGGAGGACTGGCGGCTCTGCGCCTGCCCCAAACTAAACAGACTGAACTGACATGATTCAGCCGAGCCAAACGTGGGATTCTGGGACCAAAATACCAAAACCAAAGACTTTTACAATTTGCAGTTTTGCCTTAATGTTGCACAAGTGCACTTTGAGAAGTCGGCCATGTTTTATGTACTGAAATCTTTAGTAAGAGTTATTCTTAAAGCCTTATTAATTTAAATCTTGAATATTTAATAAATATTATGGACCAAATCAGTTCATCAACCCATTTGACTTCTGTAATCTGATCTATTTGTGTAACAAGTCATAGAAATTATAATAAAGATTCCATGTTTGTACTGTTCACACAGTCATGGGGAAAACAGAGTAAAATGAGTAGTAATCAGATTTGAGCCACATTTACCCGCAGTGTGAACGTAGCCTATGTGCATAATTCCTTTTTTTAATATACATTTTCTAACACTTTCATGTTTGCACACTGAAATAAATAGAACAGCCAATGGTTTGATGCTTCAACAACTTTATTTTGTCCAATCAATTTGAACATTTGTAAATAACCATGACAATACTTGCAGAGTAATGAGGTAGAGACTTTGAAAATCTAAAAAGCAGCTGCAAAAGGCAACGAGGAAGAGACGATGCTCTTTGGCACAGCTTCAGCGAGAAACCAGAGCGGTGCAGATTTACTCAACTAAGGTTAGTGTAACACAAAATTATGGACGTAAAATAATGACAGATGTTTTGAAACCGCTTGTTGAATTGCACTACTTGGAAAAAAAATCTGCATTGCATTTTAATGCATTGTATTTTCAGGGCTTACATTTTTATGGCCTGAAATTCAACAGTTGTATATTTAAGCTGTGAATTTTCAATTCAAAACATTTTCATTTATTAAAAAAATCAATGATCCATATTCAGATTTCACTTCCAAAATATGTATTTTGTTTAATACAACCTATAATATTGGACAGGTCCATTTTATTTCGCTTTACAAATTCAGTGGTTCAAATTCGACAGAAAATTCAAACATCCGGGAACTGGAGGAAAAGCAGTAGAGTGCCGAGCATAATCTCCATCTGCTGTTAGTCGACCACACCAGCAGGTGGTGCACGCGCGTGTTGAAGAGCAGAGCAACAGCTAGGGCACGTCATTAATTTCATTCACAAAAACGGATTTACATTAATGGAGCAAGCTGTAAGTGCATGTGTGATGATTATCAGGGACAGTATAAATGCAGAAAAACTGGTAAAGACATAAAAGTTGTGTTTCTGTTTAATGTCTTCACTGTTAGTTTCCCTGTGTAGCCTACATGTAGCTTTCTCTACAGTAAACAAGATTATAATGTTATTTCCCGATGCTGAGGTACAGATCAAACGTTAAATCTGAAGTAGACCTATAACTTTTCTTAACTTTATATGGCGGCTGTGCTGCAGTACTGGGGTTTCCCTCAATATGTCATACTCCAGGATTCCCCTGCCTTAAAGTAGCTTAAAGGTGGACTAATACAGTGATATAAAAGACCAAACTCGCACCTTATTTTGGGGGATGTAGGCTATATTATATAGGCTACAGGCAAGCAGGTGGACTCAGAATATGAACGTAACGTGCAAAGTTTGACTTTCCCATTGAAATACTGGCATAAAGCTGGCTTTTTAGGGACCGCAAATTTAGGGACCGTCTCTAAAGTTACACACTGCATTTCTAACTTCAATATCAGTTGAAGATAATGACTTACAGTCATAAACTAACTGTAAAGTGCTCGTGTAGGTGTCAGGCATAACTTTAATATTTTTTATATTTAATAAAATAAACAAATCAAAATAATAAAAGATAATAATGTGTATATTGCTTTTTTTTTCCTACGGCATGAGCTCATATTTATTTTAATATCAACAATCTAAAATTATGGTATATGAAGTATATTGAAGCTAGAAATGTCATGTGTAACTTTACAGACGGTCCCTAAATTTGTGAACTTTCCAGCGTCAAGGCGACTTTATCCCAGTGTTTCACATCATTATGTTCATATTCTGAGTCCACCTACTGGCCAATAGCCTACGTCCTCAATAAGTTTGGTCTTTTATATCTGTATTTAGTCTATTAAGCTAAGTTAAGCATTTTAAGTATGACATATTGAGGGAAACCCCAGTACTTAAGGAAAGTTATATGTCTACCTCAGATTTAATGTTTGAACTGTACCTCAGCATCGGGGAATAACGTTATAATCTCGTTCACTGCTGCTTACATGTAGGGAAATTACACAGGGAAAGTAACAGTAAAGACATTGAATTAAATGTAAACACTCTCCTTTGTGTCTTTATCAGCTTTTCTTTATACTGTCCCTGATTATCATACACTTACCACAATTACCGATTGTCCATTAATGTAAATCCGTTTTAATAAATGAATGACTCTCTCTGCCCATCAACACGCGCGTGCACCACCTGCTGGTGAGGTCGGCTAACAGCAGTTGGAGATTATGCTCGGTACTCTACTGCTTTTCCTGCAGTTCCCGGATGTGACATGTTGAATTTTCTGTCGAATTTGAACCACTAAATTTGTAAAGCGAAATTAATGGACCTAAAAATGCGTGCTGGTTATTATAGGTTGTATTTTTAAACAGAATTAATATTTTGGAAGAGAAATCTGAATTTTGAATATGGATTATTGAATTTTTAACAATGAAAATGTGTGTGAAATGTTTTGAATGGAAAATTCACAGCTTAAATATACAACTATGTCGAATTTCAGCCCATAAAAAAAATGCAAGCCCTAAAAATACAATGCATTAAAATACAAGCACGGTTGATGCAATGCTTATTTTTAAAAATGAGTGCAATTCAACAAGCTTTTTGTTGTCATTATTGTACTTCCATTAAAAATACAAAACTCAATGCAAGGATTTCACTTCGATCTGCTCTAATAAACGAATTTAAAACCACTGGCAAACATTTCCCTAGTGCTGTTTTAAAAAGTGCTACAATTTAATAAAAACTATGTACAGCACAGAGGTCCGAGTAACATCCAGTGTTGCTAAGGTTGTATTCAATCTGATGGATGATTGACGGCGGGGTGGTTGCTAAGCAACAGCATCAGCCAGCTGTGATGTCACTTCCTGGAGCATTTCGCAAGCCAAGATGCTCATCAACCAGTTAATAATGTTAAAAAAATAATAATAAAAATAAAAAGGCCCTAAAGGAAAAAGACAACCCAACTTAAAAATTCGTAATAAACTCTAAAAATCACCAGCTGACCAGTCAAATTAAAAAGAACCCTAAAAAAAAAATGGCCTGGAACAGCTGGTAACAAAAAACAAGCCAAAGGCACCGACTGGCATTTGCCTGCAGAGGGTCAAAACTGCAAGAGAAACTAATATTCTGTTCATGCAAAATTTAATACAACTCTTAAAAACAGATCTCAGTGGCCATGGCTGTCTGGTTAACTGTGCAAATGGCTCAGCATCAACGAACCCTTTAGTGTGCATAGAGCCTTAATGAACGAGAGCAGTGCAATACAACGCAATAACTTCCTCAAGTGAGTCGCCCTTGTTTCTAACAGTGAACTCAGTCCGGACTCTTCCCCGCGCCGGTGACGCTGGGTTTAGTTGGGGTTCAGGCCCTTCTGGTTGCGCATGAGAGGCTGATGGCTGCTCAACACGTCCAGAGAGTGCCGCCAATGCCAGCATGACCGACAGTGGTATTTAAAACATGCCTGAAAAAAAAAAGAGTACATATCAGTGCAATACGTCAAGGTTGTGGTTTGTTTGGTTGGTGCTTAATCATTTTTAACAGTACTGACACGTGGTTCTTAAAGGTGCTCTATTCAAAAATTGAATTTATGTCGGCATAGTTGAGTAACAAGAGTCCAGTACATGGAAATGACATACAGTGAGTCTCAAACTACATTGTTTCCTCCTTCTTATATAAATCTCATTTGTTTAAAAGACCTCCGAAGAACAGGCGAATCTCAACATAACACTGACTGTTACGTAACAGTCGGGATCATTAATATGTATGCCCCCAATATTTGCATATGCCAGCTCATGTTCAAGGCATTACACAAGGGCAGCCAGTATTAACGTCTGGATCTGTGCACAGCTGAATCATCAGACTAGGTAAGCAAGCAAGAACAATAGCGAAAAATGGCAGATGGAGCAATAATAACTGACATGATTCATGATATCATGATATTTTTAGTGATATTTGTAAATTGTCTTTCTAAATGTTTCGTTAGCATGTTGCTAATGTACTGTTAAATGTGGTAAAAGTTACCATCGTTTATTACTGTATTCACGGAGACAAGAGCCGTCGCTATTTTCATTATTAAACTCTTGCAGTCTGTATAATTCATAAACACAACTTCATTCTTTATAAATCTCTCCAACAGTGTAGCATTAGCCGTTAGCCACGGATCACAGCCTCAAATTCATTCAGAATCAATGTAAACATCAAAATAAACACTGTACTTACGCAATTAGCCATGCTGCATGATGAACACTTTGTAAAGATCCATTTTGAGGGTTATATTAGCTGTGTGAACTTTATGTTGTTTAGGGCAAACGCGAGAGCACGGGATTTAAAGGGGCCGCAGCCTAAATCAGCTCATTTATAATGACGCCCCAAAATAGGCATTTAAAAATCTATGGGGTATTTTGAGCTGAAACTTCACAGATACATTCAGGGACACCTTAGACTTATATTACAAAAATATTAAAAAAAGTTCTAGGGCACCTTTAAATCAAACTTCAAACTTAACCCAGTTAATCAATAATCAAATAAATTTGGTGTCAACCCAAAGATTCACAGCCCTACTTGTTAGAAACATGACCACAAACAAACAAACAAAAAAAGTTAAAAGTGTTAATTAAGATATTTTTGATAAAATCCAATGCCTCAGTGAGGCCTCCATAGGGAGCAAGTTAATTTCCTTTGTCAATGTCCAGAAAGCTACTAAAGACATATTTAAAACAGTTCATGTGACCACAGTGGTTCAACCTTAATGTTATGAAGTGACGAGATTACTTTTTGTGCGCCAAAATAACGACTTTATTCAACAATATCTAGTGATGGGCGATTTCAAAACACTGCTTCATGAAGCTTCGAAGCTTTTGTTTCGAATCAGTGATTAGGAGCATGTATCAAACTGCCAAAGTCACGTGATTTCAGTAAACGAGGCTTCGTTACTTCATAAGTGTTTTGAAATTGCAATGGTTCACCACTGGGGGGTGTGACTTTGGCAGTTTAATACGCGCTCCGAACCACTGATTCGAAACAAAAGCTTCGAAGCTTCATGAAGCAGTGTTTTGAAATCACCCATCACTAGATATTGTTGAATAAAGTCGTTATTTTGGCGCACAAAAAGTTTTCTCGTCACTTCATAACATTAAGGTTGAACCACTGTAGTCACATGAACTGTTTTAAATATGTTTTTAGTAGCTTTCTGGGCAATGAAAGTGTTAATTATCTTGCTGGCAATTGAGGCTTCACGGAGCCATCAGATTTAATAAAAAATATCTTACTTTGTGTTCCGAATATGAACGAAGGTCTTACAGGTGTGGAACAACATCATGGGTGAGTAATTAATGACAGAATTTTAATTTTTAGGTAAACTAACCCTTTAAATGAACAATGTTAAAAATTACTATTCGTGTTCACTGTCACACTGATGATGCAAATGTGCCACAAAATAACACAATGTGAATATATAAGGTGCAGTAAGTGATTTCTGAGAAAAACTGTTGATATTTGAAATCAACCCAAACAAACACACCCCTACCGTCATTGCTCCGCCCCCAAAATGCACAAACATGCAATGCAAGAGTGAATGTGTCTTTACCATAGCAAAAATAAAGAGGAGATGATGAATGAACAACGAGAAAGACCAAAAAATGAACATACAATAGAGTATACAAGCAAGCAGTCTCCAGCAGCTCCAGACAAACAATGACACTCAAAACTGTCCTGTTACTATAACTAACATTACAACAACAGCATATCTTGGTTCTGTGAAACAGCAAAACCAATGTTACTCGTGTCTGAAGCAGAAAAAACACAACCTCAGAGTCTTCCCGCTTCAGTCTCTCCAGCACTGGAAAGCTTTTCTAATATTAACACGGGTCCTGAAGCTCTTGCCTCATCATAACCAATGATATTCTCTGAGATTTTCTCTTTTAACACAGCCATCTCTCTTTCTACAGTCTTTCTGCAAATCTCTCTCCTCCCCCATCATGAGTGGACACGCCCCTTACTGCTGATTGGCTACAAGTGTGTTGTGCTGCTCGGACTGATTCACTTTTAACAGCGAAATCACTTACTGCACCTTTAAAGGGCCGAATCATGCTGAAACTGTGAACTGAGCTGTAACTCTTGACATGATGCTTCACAGCGTTCATACCTGGGCCCTACAGAAGAACGGGCCGGGCTGACTGTTACATATTTGGCACATGGAGTCATCCAGATACGGGTCAATCTGGACCTACAGAGGGAACAGAAAGAGAGTGAGGTAAGTACACAAGGCTGATCTTTGAGGCTGTATATTTGAGTCCAGCTCTTTTGTACCTTCTTGGTAAACTTGCAGGTTTTAATCTGCACAAATGCTGCAGTCACAGCCTTCAAGTAGCTCCTCTGGCTCCTGAATGTCACTCTGCCAGAACCTAGACGAACAAACGCAACACATTCACTCCTGGTGTAGAAATTGTGTTCACACTTATAGTTTGGTTCTCTTGAAAATGATACATTTAGTCCTGGTTCGGTTAGTGCTCATGTGGTCATTTTTAACAACAAACCTAAAGATACAAAAAAAAAAAAAGGTTCGCACCAGTGCAACCTCTTAACAAAATTAAGTTGCACCAGCAGGAAAAAAGGTCTGACACACCTTTAATATAAATGAAAGCAGTGTGCACACACCTATGGGATATTTGTGCTTGTCTGTGTCGATGCCTGCGTAGGTGACCCCTCCGAAGAGATCGTCCATGATGTGGGCCAGACCTTCTGCGTTTAACATCCCGTGCAGAGCACCCACGAACACGGTCCTATTGCGGCAGAGACGCTGGGAGGGACAACGGACGAAATTGCTGTCTGAGATCACCCACGGGATGACCTGCACCTGCAGGAGAGGGAGTGAGAGAGCGGGGTCAGGGGGCAAAGGGGGCAAAAAACGGTGTATGTTTAAGTGCATGTCATTCTCACATCTTTGCTGTGGATCCGCCTGCTGGACAGTTTGTAGAAGAACTCGAGATAATCGTCAGACTGCGGGCGGTGTTGAGTACAGGCCTGCAGGAGCATCTTCACTGACTTCTCCCAGTCAAACAGCAGGTACACGTAACCTACACAAACACACACGGACGCTTGTAAAACGTACATATAAAAATATGTACAAGTGTGTAATATTTGATTGCTTCTATGGTCATTTATTGATCACAATAAACATGTATTTTTCCATCTCTGAAGCGTTTTCTATTAATTTAATCATTTTTGTTCATGAAAGGAACTTTTTGAAACAGAGTTTCAAAGCCAGATAAAACCAGATTAATATAAATATAAATGTACAAATGCACCAATATTTATATTTATAAATTACATTACTGTGAATAATGAAAAAAAATGTTAGTTAGAATATTATTAAAATCAAATTTTAATTTTATGAATGATAGATAGATTGAATTGTTACCTTGCGGAGGACAGCGTGGGTGTTTACCATCTTTACCAGGCCACTCAACTTTCAATGGGCCAAACACACTAAATGTGTTCAACAGACTCGCTACAAAAGGGAGAGAAAAATATTGTCATTCACAACTAATACAAAGGTTACGTTCACACTGTGAGCCTTAAAGGGTTAGTTCACCCAAAAATGAAAATGATGTCATTAATGACTCACCCTCATGTCGTTCCAAACCCGTAAGACCTCCGTTCATCTTCGGAACACAGTTTAAGATATTTTAGATTTAGTCCGAGAGCTTTCTGTCCCTCCATTGAAAATGTATGTACAGTAGACTGTCCATGTCCAGAAAGGTAATAAAAACATCATCAAAGTAGTCCATGTGACATCAGTGGGTTAGTAAGAAGTTTTTGAAGCATCGAAAATACATTTTGGTCCAAAAATAACAAAAACTACGACTTTATTCAGCATTGTCTTCTCTTCCGGAATCCTTTCCATTGAATCGATTCCATTGAACTGATTCCATTGAATTGATTCAATTGAACTGATTCCATTGAACTGATTCCATTGAATTGATTCCATTGAATTGATTCCATTGAACTGATTCCATTGAATTGATTCCATTGAATTGATTCCATTGAACTGATTCCATTGAACTGATTCCATTGAATTGATTCCATTGAACTGATTCCATTGAATTGATTCCATTGAACTGATTCCATTGAACTGATTCCATTGAACTGATTCCATTGAATCCTTTCATCTGTCGGCGTTGGTAATGTACTTTCACGTGGTTGTTTTTGGCGATTAGGACATCCGCGTCATGCACACTTACGCACCATTTTAAAAAATATAGCAATACCAAAATACAAACAATGTTGAATAGTTTGAATACAGCATGCGTCTCCCTCAGACTGTAAACGAAGCTCTGGCACACCAGATAACACGTCAGCAGCGTCTTACCTCAGCAGCGTCACTGCAGAGTCGTGAACCCGGATTGACAACAGACCCGGAAGAGAATACAATGCTGAATAAAGTCGTAGTTTTTTTTATTTTTGGACCAAAATGTTTTTTTGATGCTTCAACAAATTCTAACTAACCCTCTGATGTCACATGGACTACTTTGATGATGTTTTTATTACCTTTCTGGACATGGACAGTCTACCGTACAAACATTTTCAATGGAGGAACAGAAAGCTCTCAGACTAAATCTAAAATATCTTAAACTGTGTTCTGAAGATAAACGGAGGTCTTACGGGTGTGGAACGACATGAGGGTGAGTCATTAATTTTCATTTTTGGGTGAACTAACCCTTTAATGCTCAATTCCGATCTTTGCTCAGATCTGATTTTTTTGTATAGCTGTTCACATTGTTGTTTTAAATGTGGCCAATATCAGATATACAGTGTGAACAGATCATGGTTCTGAACTGATCTGTATGCACAAAAGAACGATACAAACGGGGTTGCCAGGTTTTTACCACAAAATCCACTCCATTGCTTCTCAAAAAAGGTCCAAAACTAACCCAATAGTGCTCTGGGGATTAAATATCGCATTAGTGTGGTCGCTTAAACCCACGGAGTTGCAAAACAACACGCGGCAATAGAGAAAAAGTAACCCAATTCTGCGGGAAAATCATAGACTTGGCAACACACACCGTGCGCTGTCATACCGAGGGTATTAAAGTAAGAGATTACGCGTTTATTTATAGTATGATCTGCTGCGAAATTATGCGTAGGCAATATGAAAAATAAAGACAATGATGTGACAAAACAGAGCAGAGTTTTATGATATGAGCCCTCATGTTTTGCTTGTATCATAGAGCTGTCTCTGTAATATTTACCAGTTTTTACCAGTTTCTTGATAACGTTGGGTATGTAAAATATCTGAATCTTTGACTCCCATGAGCACAAACCTGTGACGAATGTTGACGTAAAAATTGCATGAATTCCAATATCACACTGCGGTCGCATTACAAAACATTTGACCTGTATCAGATTTAGTCCCACATATGGAAGTGGCACAAATTGAAAAGATCAGATTTCATGTGGGTTGTGCTGTTCACGCTGAAAATAGATATGAGTCACATGTGGGCAAAAAAAATCTGATTTGGGCCACGTTTACCTGCAGTGTGAATGTAGCCATAATGTAACAGTTCTGGGGTGAGTTTCCCGAAAGCATCGTTAGCCAACTATGGTCGTAAATCCCAATGAAATCTATTGGTAATGACGGAACTTGCGACCATAGTTCGCTTTGGGAAACGCACCCCTGTTCAGTTCTATTGTCATGGACTTTGTAGTTTCCACACCCTCCTTTTTGTTTTATTTCTAGTTTGTTTCTATGGTTACTCATTAGTTGATTGTCCTCACCTGTGCCTTGTTTTACCCCTCTTTATCCTGTGTATTTAAACCCTCCTCAGTTTGCAGTTCAATGTCCTGCTGCTGATCAAGTAAGCTGTTACATTTTCTCCTACTCCTGAGTTTTGAATTTATATTTGTATTACTCTTTTTGTTAAAGTGGTCATGACATTAGAAATTAGTGATGGGAAACCGAGGCTTTCTGAAGCGTTTGAGGCTTTCATCAAATTGCGCCGAAAAATGGTTATTACTCTAGGCTTTTAACACAGTGCGCATTAGCGACATCTGGTGGTCAGACTTGTTTTCTGCACCATATCTAAATCATGGTTAATCACTCTCGTCTTGGATCAATACAGTTCTATAATCTGATCCTGATCTCACCTAAATTAATTAATTTGTGACAATGAGACCACAACTCGTGTCATGTGTAGCCAGGTCAACGGATTCACATATTTATCAATAATACAAAATATGACATGAGTAGTTGAGAAAATATTTTGGGTGAGCTGTTTAACCCTTATGTTCTGTTTGGGGTCTCTGAGACCCCAGCAATAAAACATGATTAAAGGTGCTGTAGAAAGTCTTTTCAAAAGATGTAATATAAGTCTAAGGTGTCCCCTGAATGGGTCAGTGAAGTTTCAGCTCAAAATACCCCATAGATTTAAAAAAAAAATTTTAACTGCCTATTTTGGGGCATCATTATACATGCGCTGATTCAGGCTGCTTCCCCTTTAAATCTCTCGCTCCCCGCCCACGGAGGTCGCGCTTGCCTTAAACAGCATAAACAAAGTTCACACAGTTAATAAGCTTTCCTGTAGCTCAGTGGTTAGAGCATGGCACTAGCAATGCCAAGGTCATGGGTTCAATCCCAGGGATTGCACATACTCAGATACAAATGTATAGTATAATGCAATGTAAGTCGCTTTGGATAAAAGCGTCTGCCAAATGCATAAAAAGTAAAAAGTAAAAGTAATATAACCCTCAAAATGGATCTTTACAAAGTGTTCGTCATGCAGCATGTCTAATCGCGTAAGTATAGTATTTATTTTGATGTTTACATTGATTCTGAATGAGTTTGATAGTGCTCTGTGGCTAAAGCTAACATTACACACTGTTGGAGAGATTTATAAAGAATGAAGTTGTGTTTATGAATTATACAGACTGCAAGTGTTTAAAAATAAAAATAACGACAGTCTTGTCTCCGTGAATACAGTAAGAAACGATGGTAACTTTAACCACATTTAACAGTACATTAGCAACATGCTAACGAAACATTTAGAAAGACAATTTACAAATATCACTAAAAATATCATGATATCATGAATCATGTCAGTTATTATAGCTCCATCTGCCATTTTTCACTATTGTCCTTGCTTGCTTACCTAGTCTGATGATTCAGCTGTGCACAGATCCAGACGTTAATACTGGCTGCCCTTGTGTAATGCCTTGAACATGGGCTGGCATATGCAAATATTGGGGGCGTGCATATTAATGATCCCGACTGTTACGTAACAGTCGGTGTTATGTTGAGATTCGCCTGTTCTTCAGAGGTCTTTTAAACAAATGAGATTTACACTGAAACAATGGAGTTTGAGACTCACTGTATGTCATTTCCATGTACTGAACTCTTATTCAACTATATCAAGGTAAATTCAATTTAATTCTAGGGCACCTTTAAATGCATTTTCCTTTTATGCATTAGGTGAAGCGCCAATTTTTTCAAACCAGCTGTCCTGACTTTCCGATATTGCATGACGTTCGAAGCTTCAAACGCCATCAATCACGTGGTATTGTCATTTGGATGCAAGCATCGGCACAGTGTGTGATACAATAGTGCTTTGAAAAGTGCGTCGGAGCATCGAAGCCCCGGGATCAACCGTCCCATCACTATTAGAAATCAAATTTGCCTTGATTTTGACGCATAACAGGTTTTTGTACCACTAAAACATCATGCAAGTTTCAGAGCTTAAAATGTCCTCCTCATTGTTTAATCAAGCTCCAAAAATGGCTCATTTGGATACTGTGGGATTTGTGATGCCCCATGGGCAAATATATTTGAATTTGTTCTTAGTTTTGTTTTTTAATGGAGTCCCAGATCGTGTCAGAGGATTATATGTAGGGCTGCCCCCTAATAGTCGACTAATCGTTACATTAAATAATCCCATTGCTTCAGAAGGCCTTTATTAACCCCCTGGAGCAGTATGGATTATTTGTTATAATGGATGGATGAATTTTGCTTGGCTTCAAAATCTGGTCCCCCCTTCACAACCATTATAAGGCTTGGAAGAGCCAGGATATTTTTAAATCTCTGATTGTGTTCGTCTGAAAAAAGATAGCCATATACACCTAGGATGGCTTGAGGATGAGTAAATCATGGGATGATTTTCATTTGAGTGAACTATCCCTTTAAAACAAACAAAAAAAATGTCATGACCCTTTAATAAAACTGCTGGAATTATATCCACCTTCTCCTCCTTTCATCACCACCATCCACGTGACGCATAATACTGAATAATAATTTACATCTCATATGTGTGTTTGTCAGCTCACCCTCTGTGATGTCCCACGGCACACCTCCCAGGAACACTTTACAGGAGTAAACGGGGTTTTTGTAGTGGCGTGGAGGAAGTCGCCCTTCCCAGGTGTAAGTGGCGTCATTCACGGCTGTGAGATGCAGTCAATCATAAAGTCATTACAATATCAATTAAACACAGTGCAGCAACTAAATACAAGAGTTTTAAGATGCGCTTTTAACGTTTAACAATTTTTAACCCTGTAAAGCTTGACATATGAAGTAATAAGAAAAATATTTTTTTAATAGAACTTGCATTTGCATCTGAGCAAAAATATGCACTTTAGTGCAGTTGCTGATATTTATGACCAAAAAATAATATGAAATTCTTGAAACGCTTATGTAAATCAATCAGATCTCTATAATGGTATAATTTGCATAAAATGCATATGTTGTAACTCTATATCTCCCAATAATGTCTTAGTAAGTTGATATTTAAATGCTTAGTTTTATGATCAAATCTCTAATTATGTACAGTGATTGTGTACAATACAACGATTGAGAGGAAAAAAATAAACGTCCCTCAAGACTGATGTATCGTATTTGATATTCACAGTTTAACATGATTTTTCTAATTATGAATAATCAAGTCCAGAAAGTGTTCATCTTGAAATATTAATATACCCAAATATTAATAATTATCCCATGATTTACTTCCCTCTCATCCTAGGCATGTATGACTATCTTTCAGACAAACACAATCGGAGATATATTTTAAAACATCCTTGCTCCTCCAAGCTTTATTATGGTAATGAAGGGGGGACCAGATTTTGAAGCCAAAAAAATGCATCCATCATAAATATAATCCAGGGGGTTAATAAAGATCTTCTGAAGTGAATCGATGGGTTTTTGTAAGAAAAATATCCATATTTAAAACTCTTTATAAACTATAAAGACACTATATATTTATGATGGATGGATTTTTTTTTTTGGTCTTCAAAATCTGGTCCCCCTTCACTACCATTATAAAGCTTGGATATTTTTAAACATCTCAGATTGTGTTCGTCTGATACATCTAGGATGGCTTGAGAGTGAGTAAATCATTTTGGGGTGAACTATCCCTTTAATGTTGCAAATTCATTAAATATCACGCTTCGCAGTTTAGCATATGTGGCTAATGTAACCATACCTGCAGCTTGTTTGTGAAGTTTGGCTTCTCTCTCAATGCAGAACGAGGGTTTGTTCAAGCCCAGAGTGTCCCAGCCGGGCCAGATTGGACCTGTGGACCAGCACCCAACCACTGATCCTTCAGCCTGAGCGCTGGGAGCGTTCGTGAAGGTGTTCAGGGGATTCCGCTCCAAACGGCCAACTGTGTCCAGTTTTACGCCCTCCGCCTGCAGTTCAGGCAGCACCAGGGGTGATGGGGTCGAAACTCTGAGAGAGACCTGATGGAGACGGACACACAAATGACTGCCCTGTAACATTGGAAAAACAGAATCTTTGAATCTCAGAACGTTGTTGCTCACCAGGTGGTCTGATCCTGAAGAGATGGCGCTGTTCTCGGAGTTGACGGGACTGCTGGATCCAGAGTGCAGCAGAGAGTGAGACTCCAGCGCCGGAATCAGGCTGGAGAAGCGCTCCAGTGGATCTGCTTCACCTGTGGACTCATGGGCCTGGAAAGAGAGCTGCTGAACCGAATCACCGCCTCGTGAAGCACCAAAGAGATTCTGGAACGCTGCAGGAGAGAATTTAATTTCTTAAATGGCATTTAATTTGAGCTATAATTTACAAAATTATTTAAAATTTTAAATTATTAATATTACACATACAAGATTTTATTCATCAAGGATGCATTAAATTGATCATATGGAAGAGGATTAGGGCCAAGCAATAATAAAAAAAATAAAACCATCTCAAGTTGTTCAATTTCGAGAAAAAAGTCGAGATAAAATGTTGAGAATAAAGTCGTTAAATCACGAGAAACTCGTTAAATTTTGAGAAAAAAATCAAGATAAAATGTTGAGAAAAAAGTCATTAAATTAAGAGAACAAATTCGTTAAATTATGAGAAAAATGTCATTAAATTACGAGAAAAAAGTCGAAATAAAATGTTGAGAATAAAGTCGTTAAATTATGAGAACAAATTCATTAAATTACAAATTTGTTTTCATAATTTAACGACTTTTTTCTCATAATTAAATGACTTTAATCTTGAGATGGTTTTATTTTTTTATTGTTGCTTGACCCTAATCCTCTTCCGTATGATCAAAAGTGACAGTAAAGACATTTATAATATTTAATATAATAAATGCTGCTCTTTTTAACTATTTGGGAAAGAAGCCTGAATTTTTTACCATGGTTTCCACAAAAATATGAAGCAGCACAACTGTTTTTAGCACTGAGAATAAGAAATTTTTCTTGAGCTTCAAATCAGCATATTAGAATGATTTCTGAAGGATCATGTGACACTGAAGACTGGAGTAACGATGCTGAAAATTCAGCTTTGATCACAGGAATAAATTACATTTTAAAAGATATTAAAATAGTCATAAAGGCCCGGTTTCACAGACAGGGCTTAGATTAAGCCAGGATTAGGCCTTAGTTCAATTAGGATATTTAAGTATCTTTTATAAACGTACCCTAGGAAAAAACTCATTACTGGTGTGCATCTTGAGACAAAACAATAGCACTGACATAATTTAAGATGTATCAGTGCATTCAGTTAAATCAGCTCAAACACTCATTTTAGTCTGAGACTAGCTTAAGCCTTGTCTGTGAAACCTGGGGAATGAGTATTAGCCACGTTTTAGACATTTAGAGCCAACGTCTGGCTCAACCAGTCCTGTGAGTTTATGGTTGAACTACCTGTTTTTCCAAAAAAATGGCAGAGAGGGTAGGTGATGTGTTTATTATTTGTGCATTTATGTCAATAGTAGCACAAAAATAACATTTTGTTATCTCTTCTTGTGAAAAGACTGAATGAATGAGGGAAGTGCTGGATGAGACAGCAGAAACAAGCTTGGTGTGTGTGTGTGTGTGTGTGTGTGTCCCTCTATTACAGGATTTGGGTCAGAACAAACCTTAGGCACATCATGGCTTTCATTTAAAACATGGATGGACACACTCATTTACGCTTGTAATCTGAGATAGGGAAGCTAAAGGGAAAGTCAAAATGAAAAGCAAGTCAACGCTGATGAATCTAGCGTTCTGTCCTCTGAACGGTGTGAAAATGATTAGTCATGAGTGAGAAATCAAGATATGAGACACCACTAAAGCTCAGACCTTCCAGAACAATCTATCAACACACACACACACACACACACTGCAAAAAAAATATTTTTATCCTCAAAAAAATAAAAAATCCTCAAACATTTTTTTTTATTTAAATATAACAGCACTGACAGAGGGATTTATGCTTGAAATAAGAAAAACTGTATAGCTACTGTATATAAAAAATATGATTTATTATTAAATATATTTATTAAATTATATATATATATAAACTATATAGCTACTGTATATACAAATATTTATTACTACATATATTTATATATATATTTATTTAAATATATTTATTATTTATTATTCAATATATTTATTTAAATTAACTATATATATATATATATATAAAACTATATAGCTACTGTATATAAAATATAATTATTATTAAATATATTTAAATTAACTCTATATATATATACAACTATATAGCTACTGTATCTAAAAAAATATATTATTTATTACTACATATATTTATTTAAATTAACTATATATATATATATATATGTTAAAATATATGTTATGGTATATAAAAAATATATTTTTTTTATTTATTATTAAATATATTTATTTAAATTAACTATATATGTATATAACTATATAGCTACTGTATATAAAAAATATATTTATTATTTGTTAGTAAATATATTTATTTAAATTAACTATATATATATTATATATATATATATATATATATATATATATATATATATATATATATATATATAGTTATGGTATATAAAAATATTTAATTTTAATGAACTATATATGTATATAAGCATGAATCTCAGTTAGTGTTGTTAAATTTAAATAAATCAAAAATCTAACTTTATTTATATGCACTCTACAGTATATATATATATATATATATATATATATATATATATATATATATATATTTGAATATTTTATTCAAATTTAACAACACTGAGGTTAATGCTTAAGTATAAACAAGATTTATACTTGTATATAAATATAGATATGTTCTCTGACATCAATTATTATTATTTTTACTCATTTATTTTTAAATATATGTATTATAAAATATATTCTAAATTACTATTTATATCATATATTTTGTTTATATATCATATTCTCAGACAATCAAGACAAACGCACTGATTTTTTTTGCAGTTCACTCACAAACTCCCAAAGTGTCAGAAACTAGCTTGAACAGGCAGACAGGAGCGGCCGTACAAAACTGTAAACATCACAGGTCCACTCACCGGGCTGGGTCGAGCGCTGGGGATCTGGGCGGCTCCAGGGCTGCTGGTTCCAGCAGGGGAAGCTCAGAGACAACAGGCCCAGACTGAGCTCATCAACGCTGGGCACGGCAGCCACAGGATCCTGCTGCTCTGGAGTGAACAGCATTCTGCTAACCAGCGGAGAGCAGCCTGTGCCCGAACCATCTATGAGAGAGAGAGAGAGTTATAGAAGCACAAAGACACACAACCGAACCTCGTTCCCCATACCGACCTGCCGTGGGTCCAGTGGAGGTCATCATACCGCTGTGTGTTCATCACTGACCTGTTAAACATGTGACCGCCCCACTGAAACCTCACACACTGCTGCTAGTGCTAAAGCCATGCTCACTCCATCACACACACACTTGGTCTGCCAGAACAGCCTCACCACCTCCCGTCCCTGTGTGTGTGTGTGTGTGTGTGTGTGTGTGTGAGTGAATCACGTGTGCTGTCTGTCTCTCTGGCCCGTCTCCCGTTCATGGCCTGACTCAGCAGAGAGACAGACAGAAGGGGGCAGGGCTTCAACGATCACTATGATTCAGCTCATTTGACTTCACACACACACTGCTGAACCCAGGCTGTACCAGACACACCCGAGTGTCGGAATAAAGGGGCGTTCCCGGCTAACAGTGAACGCTCTAAGAACGTTCTGGCAAAGTTCTGAACAAACGTTCTTCCAGTAACATTAATAGAATGTTCGTTTAGAGTCTTTAATAATGTTCTCAAGCATTTAATCATCTTAGTTATAGTTAATTTCAACATTTATTAGTTATTAAAATCAAAAGTTGTGTCTGTTAAAGGGGTGGTTGATTATGATTTCACTTTTTTAACTTTAGTTAGTGTGTGATGTTGCTGTTTGAGTTCAAAGTTTAATGCAAAGGGAGATATTATCTTTTACAAAAATCGCTTTTTAAGGACTACAACGAGCTGACATCACTAACCCTAAAATTTACATAAACCCCACCCCCGAGAACACATAACAAAGGGGGTGAGGTCAATTTTTTAACTGCCTATTTTGGGGCATAATTAGAAATGCGCTGATTCAGGCTGCGTCCCCTTTAATTGCTCGCGCTCTCCGCCCCCTCCCGAGCTCTTGACTCTGTCATTGTATAAACAAAGTTCACACAGCTAATATAACCCTCAAAATGGATCTTTACAAAGTGTTCGTCATGCATGCTGCATGCATACATCAGATTATGTAAGTATTGTATTTATTTGGATGTTTACATTTGATTCTGAATGAGTTTGATAGTGCTCCGTGGCTAAAGCTAACATTACACACTGTTGGAGAGATTTATAAAGAATGAAGTTGTGTTTATGAATTATACAGACTGTAAGTGTTTAAAAATGAAAATAGCGACGGCTCTTGTCTCTGTGAATACAGTAAGAAACGATGGTAACTTTAACCACATTTAACAGTACATTAGCAACATGCTAACGAAACATTTAGAAAGAAAAGTTTACAAATATCACTAAAAATATCATGATATCATGGATCATGTCAGTTATTATTGCTCCATCTGCCATTTTTCGCTGTTGTTCTTGCTTGCTTACCTAGTCTGATGATTCAGTTGTGCACAGATCCAGACGTTAATACTGGCTGCCCTTGTCTAATGCCTTGAACATGGGCTGGCATATGCAAATATTGGGGGCGTGCATATAATAATTCATAATTCTAGGGCACCTTTAATAGTTATCAGGGTGTGTAAGTTATAAATTAGCTACAAAGTTAATTAGTTAGTTAGTTACAAACTAGGTAGTAGTTACAAAGCCTCTAATGTGGACTTTACGTTCTAATTAAATTTTTTTTAATTGCATTTTAAAATGTATTCAAATAGAAAACAGTTATTTTAAATTGTAGACTTCTTTAAATAACATAAAAAAAATCTTACCGTCCAAAAACTTAAATATTGTAAAGTCAAAATAAATGAACTATACTCAAATGTATAGTTCTGAGACTGTATTAATTTGCCGTTTGAAACTTCATTATTCTTTAGCAAGCTACATATGTGAAAGTGTCACTTAAAGGCCTAGTTCACCCAAAAATGAAAATAATATTATTTATTACTGTCGTTTCACACCCGTAAGCCCTTCATTCATCTTCGGAACACAAATTAAGATATTGTTGATGAAATCCGATGGCTCAGTGAGGCCTGCATTCACAGCAATGTCAATGAAACTCTCAAGATCCATAAAGGTACTAAAAACATATTTAAATCAGTTCATGTGACTACAGTGGTTCAACCTTAATATTATAAAGCGACAAGAATCCTTTTTGTGCGCCAAAAAAACTAAATAACTAAATTTTCAACAATATAGTGATGGACCGATTTCTAAACACAGCATCGGAGCTTTGCGAATCGAATCAGTGATTCGGAGCGCCTATCAAACGGCTAAACTGCTGAAATCACGTGACTTTGGTGCTCTGAATCACTGATTCGATTCGTAAAGCTTTGAAGTTTCATGAAGCAGTGTTTTGAAATCGCCCATCACTAGATATTGTTGAAAAGTCGTTATTTTGTTTTTTTGGTGCACAAAAATTATTCTTGTCGCTTTATAATATTAAGGTTGAACCACTGTACTCACATGAACTGATTTAAATATGTTTTTGGTACCTTTATGGATCTTGAGAGTTTGAATGGCTTAAAGGCCTCACTGAGCCTTAAGGTCTTACAGTTGTATTTTTATTGATGAACGTTAACAATTTGCTCATTGCTAGTTTATGTTGACCTTATTGAGACCTTTTTGTAAAGAATTACCATTTTGAACAGATTATGTAGGGCCGCACAACGATTAATCACGATTAATCGTTTGCAAAATAAAAGTCTGTGTTTACTTAATATATGTGTGTGTTCTGTGTATAATAATTATGTATAAATACACACACACACACACATGTATATATTTAAGAAAAATTTATATTTATATATAAAATATTTATATTTAAATGTAATATAAAATATATATATTTATTTATACATGCATATATTTCTTAAATGTACACAAATATGTACATGTATTTATATATACTTAATTATTATACAGAGAACACACACATATATCAGGTAAAAACAGACTTTTATTTTGTAAAAACGATTAATCGCGATTAATCGTTGTGCAGCCTATGCACTGGGACGTGTGTTAGGAAAGCAGGCTGCATATATGGTCCACTTTAGCGATACTTTAACTTAACTGTGTGTGTGTGTGTGTATCTCACCTATGATGTGCTCCCAGAAGTCCTGCTGTTTGAGCCCAAAGGCCCTGTGAGTTCCAGCCTCTCCATGAGCGACATGACGACGATATTTCACTCTCTGCCGAAAGAAACAGTGTGACGCACTTGGGTGACAGAACTGTCAATACATTTCTGCAACTAAGACAATTAAAAAATAGAGTATATTCAGCTTGCTGGGATGTACAACTCTTCCTCAAAATGAAAAATAAAGCGAGAACCTACCAAACTGTGTGTATCAAAAGCTAGTGACATTAAAACAGCATTTAGGTGTTGTTTATATTATTTATCTCCCTTGTTTATTTTTTAAGTATATGCCTTAATGCTCATAATCATTTTTTATTCTTCAGTGTATTGTCTTTTGTTGTCTGCCTCAATTTGTGCACTTTGCATAAGCACTATTTTTATTATACAGAGCTAAACTGTATATCATCACCAAACAGTTCGCGCCAATAAAGACTCAAACTGACTCTTTCATGCAGAAATTCTGTTTCTTACCCTGCGGAAATCCATTAGAGCGTCTAAATGCAGCTCAGAACAAAAATAAGATAATTCTGACTTTATAATTTAGAGTTCAGGCCGCTCAGAGTGAGTGTAACTAGTGTGCACTAGTTCAAACCTGAGTCATTTGTGCATTAAACAGGTGCATGACCTCAGCATTAGCACATCACGCGCACATGATGCGACACAGACCAGTCGATCAATATATAGCGGGGGCTAGTTGTCACGCGGGAAGCTGTCACGACTCACGAGGGTTATATTTCAGTAACTAAAATGTTTTTTTGTTTTTTTTTGTTCTCTAACAGTAGTTTTATTCATGCGTTTATACAATACGAATACATTTATACAATTTATTAATTACAATAAATTCTGTATACAATGTCTGTAACATTTGATGTCAAAAAATAAAAAATAAAATACAATTGTTTTGACATTCAAATAGCTTTAATATTTAAATTGGCACTGTAGGGGAGAGTGGGGTAAGATGAGCCATTGTGTGGTCCTCAAGATAAGGGGAAATGAGGTACATTGAAAGTATTTAAATTAATTTCAGGATGTATATTATCATTTTAAATGATCAGAATACATCTGTGACAAAGGGTTACTTAAAGTACATAAACCAACCAAATGAACCAAATCTTTAATTGTTTGCCTTTCTGAAACAGAAATGAAAATGAATGAATAAATGTCACTGAAACTACTAAACGTTTTAGTCAAAATGTTTTTGGCCTGGTAGTTTTTCTGCAATGTCGACCATTTTAGGCTGGCCCGGGACTACATGTGGAAAGATATGATACGATTAAGCATCAAATAAGGATTTAGTGTACTTGTACACTGTTATAAACTCAAATAAATAACTAAACCAGCTGTGTAATATAACAATGAAGTGATACCAGTTTATAATTCAAAGATTTAACTTCAGTGCCTTATGGTGGGGCGAGTTAAAACGCTGGCTCAATTTACCCCACAGCGTTTGGCTCACTTTGCCTAATAGCTGCCATTTTGAGAAAAATAAAACTAGCTAGCTTACCAATTCAGCTAAATGATTTGGTTGTTCTAAAATATATGGTCACGTGACAATAAAAGTGTACGGATGCCAAGATACAGGGGGTGGCTCAACTTACCCACTGGCTCATCTTACCCCACTCTCCCCTATTCCTGTTTTTCTAGACAATAATGGCGGAAATGTTCGATACAGAATATACAGAAATATTAAAAAGTATACAGAAATTGCATAACCAACTGGAATAACTTGCGTCCTATCTGCATAAATATCATATTATAAACAATAATCCACGTCAAAGTTAAATAAAAAAAGAAGACATCTTAATTTGAGTGTGTGTTCTCTTTTATTGACATTTAAAACTCTTTATAATAAATAGAGATATAATATTCAAACAACACATGATTTCCCACAGTCACACAGAGGTCAGTCAGTAAAGCTGGATTTCATTTGTTGACCTAGGGGAGGAGGAAGATCTGGTTTATGCCAACAAGCACATCGTCATAACTAAAAATTGGTCTAAAACTAACTACTAATGGAGTCTTCACCAGGATAAACAGCTTCAGATTGCATTTAAAATAATGGGATTGTGAGTTACTGTACTCCTCTGAGAGCTTCACGAGAACAAGAAGCTGATGAAACACCAGTCAAATTCAACAAAACAGAAAAGACAGACATTTCTTTTCAAGAGAGATTAGATGAGGTTGCTACAAAATCCGAAGGCAGTGAATTCACACTGATGTGTTTTGAAGCTTTTGATTTTGCTAAACCGACAGAAATCGACTGTGTAACGATACTAATATGATCATGTTCAACAAAGCTCATGTTTTCCACACCAGGTTTCTTGGAAACAAATCTGCTGTCGTCATTGGGATCAGATGTAAGATGTTACATTCAGAATACGTGAAAGCTAAATGCTAAAAATAAACCCTTCCGAAGATCACAAAGGCAACGATTGATCTGAAAGAAAATGATTATTAGTCTTGATGGATAGTTATTGGCTGGTTGATTACAAGGTAGTGTCCAAATACTGTATATCCTAAACAAAAACTGACACAAGTTTGTGCAGTAATTCGGCAGGTTTATGGTACACTGACTCTTTGATGCCATGCAACATTCAACATAGGAGGAACATCCTGATTATGGGGCCGTGAATGTTGTTGTTGTTGTCGTCGTGGTTCTGACACCAGTATATTTTTGATGCTACAAGCCAGTCCACGTGGAGGAAATATCTACACAGCGATGCGATTCAATGCGGTAAGCAGCAGCAGGAGGGTGTTGACTGTAGGGGGCGCCATCACTGCGACAGGGCCTGCAGAATATCTTTAACCAGCATCGTGCCGATCACCATCTTCTCGCAGTTCACTGTCAGCTGAGCTCCGCCGCCTTCCTTCGTAGCGACGGTGACCAGCACGAGACAGCCGCTGCTGACCGTTTTACCTGCGAATCTGTAAACAGGAGCGGAAGGAGGAGGAGGAGGAGGAGGTGTACTGAGATTTCAAAAGATCACAGGCCAGACAAACAGACAGCAAAGTAAAGGAAAGTGAAGAATGAAAGAGTTTTACGTAATCAAATAATAAAACTAATCAAAATATACTTAATACTAGCTTTTAACAAAATAAATATAGTAGCTTTTTACTACACAACAGTCTATAGGGCTTTTCACACTTGAAATAGTTAACCCTGGGTCATTCTTAAATGGAATCCTGGGTTATGTTGCTTCACGTTTCACACTGCTCATAATTTACCCTGGGTTAACAATTAATACCGGGTATGATGTTTCACACTGTGCATTACAAAACCCTGTGTTGCAGTGTAAGTGTCACTGATTGGATGAGCATAGCATGTGACCTATTTACATAAAGGCTCAAGCATTGCTCATCCTTATATTATATATCGCTGACTTTACTATCTGAATGGACTTTTTGGACTATAAAGGTAAGTATGAAACTCTTCTTCACAACAAATGACGCATTTGCATCAAATGCTTAAATTACTGTTTAATATATACAACATGCAGTATTAACAAGCAATGCGAAGCAGGGTTTCATAACTGGGCTAAAAAGTGTGAAAAGCGGAGGTACCTGAAAACTATACTTGAGTAGATGGTAGATATAGTAACTTCAATGCCCTGTAGATGGCGATATCACATTTGTAGCAGAAAAAACTGCTGCAGAAAAAGTTAGGTGCCGTGCAAAATGTAACAAGTAACTGCATTACTCATTACATATGTATTGGAGTAAAGAGTACATACACTTATTCAAAAATTCAGTCAAGTGGAGAGGAAAAGTTGCTAATATCTTTAATACTCAGTAGTGCTGTCAAATCGATTAATCGTGATTAATCGCTTCCAATATAAAAGTTTGTAAATGTGTGTGTGTATATTAGTGCTATCAAACGATTAATCGCAATTAATCGCCTGTAACATAAAATTTTGTAAATATATGTGTGTGTATATATTAGTGCTGTCAAACAATTAATTGCGATTAATCGCATACAAAATATAAGTTTGTGTTTACATAATATGTGTGTGTACTGTGTATATTTATTGTGTATATGAACATATTTTAGAAATATATATATATAATTTATATTATATATAAATATTTTAAATATAAATATAATATATTTTTAGGGCTGCACAACGATTAATCGTTTGCAAAATAAAAGTCTGTGTTACGTAATATATGTGTGTGTTCTGTGTATAATAATTATGTATATATAAATACATGCACACACATGTATATATTTAAGAAAAAAATTATATTTATATATAAAATATTTATATTTATATGTAATCTAAAATATATTTTTTTTAATTTATACATGTATGTGCATGTATTTATATATACATAATTATTATACACAGAACACACAGATATATTACATAACACAGACTTTTATTTTGCAAACGATTAATCGCGATTAATTGTTGTGCAGCCCTAATATTTTTGTTAAATATATACATTCATGTAGACATATATTATGTAAACAAACTTATTTTACATGCGATTAGTTGCGATTAATCGTTTGACAGCACTAATATATACATATAATATATATATATATATATATATATATATATATATATATATATATATATATATATAAACACACACACACACACACACACAAATTATATTATATATTTACAAACTTTTACACATTTGTTAAATGCAATTAATCGCAATTAATTGATTTGGCAGCACTAATGCTCAGTAAAACTACAAAGTAGCCAAAATATACTTTATTTATTCATCCCCATGTCATCCAAGATTTTCATGTCTTTCTTTCTTCAGTTGAAAAGAAATTAAGGTTTTTGATGAAAACATTCCAGGATTTTTCTCCTTATAGTGGACTTCAATGGGCACCAAATGGTTGAAGGTCAACTAATGCAGCGGAAGGCGTTCTTGCGGAAGCTCGATATTTGACTTCATAACTTGTTTAAATATGTATGCTTGGACTAATTTTAATTTGAAAGTGAACTAATCCTTTATGTACAGTAGCTAATTACCTTTACTAAAAAACTTGGTGAAAGTTTTCCTTTACCCAGGGTTCAGAACGAGTGTGAAAAACCCTTATGCTTTACCAAAGTAAAAAACTCCGAAAGTTTTAATTTGGGACAGGGCCACTGTATTCATGTGTGTGTGTTACCTGCACTCTTTATCAGAACCGCAAGGTACCCTGCTCAAGTTAGCGGTGGCCGTGACTCTCTCAACAATGACGTGTTCGTTCACACATTTCTCTCCTAGCGACAACTTCTCTGAGATTTCATTCATTCCCATCAGTTTACCTGCAAAAAGACAGAAAGCATCGCTTCGTGAGATTAGTGAAAATGCTAACTCTGTTCTGACTACCTAAGCAACATTTTTAGGAACCACACTTGCACTCCAGATGTTAAGGCTCTGAACAGTAGGCAGCAAAATAATGACCAAAAAATCGAATTAGATGTTATTAGCTTAGCAACATAAAACTCTAAAAGTCAGACTCTTTTGGTCTGTCGTGCATTAACAGAGCGGCTGCCCACAAAGAGTGTTTCGATTCACTCACTTAACAGCTTAAGAGTCATTAAAGATGCCACCTTGGAAGGTGTAGACAGTACACAACAGTTTTTGTGAGCTGTGTTGAGCGTGCTGGTCTCAAAGAGTGTCGTGACGGTACAGGGTCGATCGGATTCAGTGTTTCAAAGGCACATTCCTAGTGAGATGCAGCATATCGTTACCTTGACATGCCGTGAGAAAATGCATAGTCATGGTAACAGTCGCCAGGGCGATAATTGGAGGCTGCGTTAAGAGGGAGGGGCAGCTGGAAGCAAAAGCATTAACAGAAAGACAGGAAGGAGGTGTGCAGCTAACAAAAATATACACAAATGTCGCTAACATTCCCGTTAAGTTTTGAAAACGTTATTTCTGAATGTTCTCAGAATGTCCATTTTTTTAATGTTAAGGGAACATTCTATTTTGTCATTTTGCAAACATTATGGGAACGTTAATTTAGAATGTTCTCTGAACGTTCTGAAACAAGAAAATATAAATTTAGATTTAAATAGTTTTGAGAACATTATTTAAAGACAAGATAACTGAACAAACGTTCGTGGAGGAACGTTTGTTCATAATTTTGAGAGAACCTTTCCAGAACGTTCTGAGAACGTTCCCTGTTAGCTGGTTCTGTGTGTTTGTGTAAATAAATTCAGGGACTAAAGGGGAGGAGGAGGTGACTGTAAGTGCTACGCTAATCGGCTACATCAGAGAAACTTACCATTCAAAAGATTCTCTAATGAACGGCGTCAAAACAACCCCATGGAAGAGGAAGACATGAGTATGTTAAACTAATATGTTTCAACAAATACATTTACACTGTATGCTAAAGTGACAGACAGGTTTGTGCTGAGCTGTTAGCAGCATGCTCACTAACTAGCATGGGCTGAATTCCAATTCACACACTATCTGTGCTATAAAGTATGCTAGAATCAGTTTAGAGTGTAATATGTTGAAAATAGTATGTCAAAAGTACATGGATGTGCATGTTTTGAAGCTAATATTACACAACCCCTTTGTGCTATGGTGAATTGCTAATGAATTTAAGCTAATGAGTTTAACTAGAAGCTGACATGCAGTATATGAGGAAGGGGTCTGTGGTATCAAGAGGCAAATTTCTGGTTACAAAAGTGTGTAGTTTTTTTAGTGCACAATAGAAGTATGCAAATTAGGATTCTGCCTTGATAAAAGCCATGAGACTGAAAAATGGGGTCACATTTCATGAATAATGAACGACAGACATGAAAACTTTTCTCCTGCATAGGCACAGAAAAATGACAGATGTTTTGAGGAAAAGGAGCAATCAATAGAAGCGCTAAAATGAGAAAGGCTGACGTTCGCTCACCTTGCTCCTTCTTAAAGTCGTTTTCTGTCAGAAACGCCGGTGTCATTAGCTCCCCGACGGGCGGCTGGATCGTAACGAAGAATTTGCGGGTGTGAGTACTGAAAAAGACATTGAAAAAATGTTTTTTTAGTAAACAAAGATATTTGGAATTTATGGAAGCTTGTTTCTGCTGCTAAATAAAAAATAAAAGAGATATAATTGCGACTTTTTATCTCATAATTCTGACTTTTTTCCTCACAATTGTGAATTTATATCTCATAACCGTGACATTATCGCAATTTTGAGTTTATATCTCACAATTCTGACTGTACAACTTGCAATTGTGAGTTTATATCAGAGGTTCTGACATTATTTCTCGCAACTGTTTATATCTTAAATTCTGAGATTATTTCTCGCAATTTTGAGTTTATATCTCATAATTCTAACATTATTTCTCACAATTTTGAGTTTATATCTCATAATTCTGACATTATTTCTCGCAATTGTTTATATCTCATAACTCTGACATAACTCGCAATTTTGAGTTTATATCTCATAATTCTGACATTATAACTCGCAATTTTGAGTTTATATCTCATAATTCTGACATTATAACTCGCAATTTTGAGTTTATATCTCATAATTCTGACATAACTCGCAATTTTGAGTTTATAGCTCATAATTCTGACATTATAATCTGCAATTTTGAGTTTATATCTCATAATTCTGACATTATAATTTGCAATTTTGAGTTTATATCTCATAATTCTGACATTACTCACAATTTTGAGTTTATATCTCATAATTCTGACATTATAACTCGCAATTTTGAGTTTATATCTCATAATTCTGACATTATAACTCGCAATTTTGAGTTTATATGTCATAATTCTGACATAACTCGCAATTTTGAGTTTATAGCTCATAATTCTGACATTATAATCTGCAATTTTGAGTTTATATCTCATAATTCTGACATTACTCACAATTTTGAGTTTATATCTCATAATTCTGACATTATAACTCGCAATTTTGAGTTTATATCTCATAATTCTGACATTATAACTCGCAATTGTTTATATCTCATAATTCTGACATTATAACTCGCAATTTTGAGTTTATAGCTCATAATTCTGACATTATAATTTGCAATTTTGAGTTTATATCTCATAATTCTGACATAACTCGCAATTTTGAGTTTATATCTCATAATTCTGACATTATAACTCGCAATTGTTTATATCTCATAATTCTGACATTATAACTCGCAATTTTGAGTTTATAGCTCATAATTCTGACATTATAATTTGCAATTTTGAGTTTATATCTCATAATTCTGACATAACTCGCAATTTTGAGTTTATATCTCATAATTCTGACATTATAACATTATAATTGCGAGTTATAAAGTCGCGACTGTGAGTTTATTACATACGATTCTGACTTTATGCCTCGCGCATAACCTGATATTGCTGAGTTCAACATGTTCCTGAGTCAACATTTTTGTTGATCCTGGAACAACATTCAAATCAACCAATCAGATTTGAGGGACAAGTTTACAGATTATGTCAAGTTTAGGCTTAAAATCATGAATTGGTGCTTCTACATCAGTGTTATTCATCTATCATTTCCCTCTGATTTTTGGGATAACTTATGGGTAGGGTTAGGTTTAGGGGTAGGAATAGGGTTAAGACTAAATTTTCAGACTAGAATGTTGTTCCAGGATCAACAAAATATGTTGCAACTCAGCAATATCAGGACGTGCATAACTTGCAGTTGTTTATATCTCGAAATTCTGACATTAACTCGCAATTCTAAGTTTATTTCTCGCATAATCTCGAGATGTAAACTTGCAATTGTGAGAAAAAAGTCAGAATTGTGAGATCACAATTACCTTTTTTATTTTTTATTTAGTGGCGGAAACAAGCTTCCATAGGAATTGGATTCAAAGAACTGAACCAATCATAATGAAGGTAATTTGCATATAGAAATATGTTAAATTCTAAGTTTAAGACACCTTGACTAACATTATCATAAGTGGACATCAGGAAACAGAAGAGCATCATTTAGCTCCTCTTAAACACTCACCACAGCTGGAAGTTTGCTGCTTGCGTAGAATCACAGAAATCTATGCCTATCACCACGGTAACCGAGTCACCTGCTGCTAACACCTCTGAAAGAACAACGCAAATAGAACAAAAATAAACTTGAAGCTCATGCAGAAGAACTTGTACTGTGCTGGGCTGCATACCTATCTCAGAGAACTCTCGGATCCTCATGCCGGACTGCAGCTTGGGCTCCTCGATATGCAGGTTTTTGGTCTCGGAGTTGGTGTTGTTGGTGAATTGGATCTGGACGGCCACCATGTTGGGGTCTGGACTGAAGGGCTGCCGGCTGAAACAGTACTCGACCGCAAGACCCTCGCCCGTTATACGATGCAAGAGCTCATACATCTTTATCGAACCAGAAGGTGCAATGGTCTATAAGAAAACAGAAAACATTTTATTTTAGTGCTGTCGAAGGATTAATCCAAAATAAAAGTTTGTTTACAACTGTATTCTGAAAATAATAAAAAGTGAAAAAATGAAAAAAGGGAAAACTACTATTTTTCCTACAGACTATAATGAAAACACCCTAGATTGAGACAATATTTCTGCTGTATATTACGTTTACTGCAATTTATGATTGTACTTTTGCCCCAAAACTCACTGTAGGTGCCAGAATAGTGTCAGTCAGTGATAAACCCTCTAGATCAGAAACCAGACTACTGGACAGGAAGTTACTCGGAGTCACTGGAGCTGATGTTGGGGCTGGTTCAACTGAGAGAGAGAGAGAGAGAGAGAGATGATTTTACATTCAAGCATTTGAGTATTTGGTCTTGTATGTCTTACTCACAGTCATCCAGATCCAACAAAGACATTTCTTGTGTCTCCTTCTTGCTCTCTTTTTTGGATTGTTTGGGAGGTTGTTTTGATACGGGCGTCTGAGCGAAATGAGAAAAATACATGCGTGAACTCTCATCTACAGGGAAATAACATCAAATAGCAGTGTTTATTAACACCTTGTCTGAATTTATGTGACAACAGTAGCATTCTACTTTTAGAAATGTTTAATATCAGATAATAAACTTTAATTTATTATCACAATATGATATACACTGCACAGTGTTCACTAAATAGTAAGTTAGTATCCCATTTGGAACTAGTCCAACCTTCTTTTTCCTGATGTCAGTGTCAGATTCAGACTCCTCCCCTGACTCCTCTTCTGACGACTCCTCAGATTCGCTGCTCTCTGATTCGCTCTCTGACTCTGAAGCACTTTTCTGATTCTTCCCTGCCTTCCTGCCTCGTTTCCTGTCCTCAGCGCCGCTGCTCTGTTCACTGTGGCATGATGGAGCAAAACATGAGACATTTGGAGCAACAAACTTCAGATAATGGAGTAGATCTGAGGATGGCGTACCTCTCTGCACTCTCCTCCACTGGCTTCTTTGCTTTGGTCTTGTCCAGTCTTTTCTTTTTTTTCTTTTCTTCCACCTCATCTTCCTCTTCCTCCTCAGACTCGGTCTCTTCTCCACTCTCTTCGCTCTCTGAACCGGAGCCGCTTTCATCACTGCCGCTAGCGCTTTCTGACCTGCTGCCCGAGTCTGATTCTGCCAAGAGAGCGAGCATCAATCAATATTATTATGTAGCACTGACCAAGCTTGGTATTGTGGTGAGTTCAATTAATTTTTTCATTTAAAACGACACAAAGATTGGAACATTTTTATTCACTAATGAAAAGAACTGATAGATATAAACTCAAAAATTGTGAGTTATAAAGTCAGAATTGTGCGATTTAAAGTCACAATTGTGAGATATAAAGTCAGAATTGTGCGATTTAAAGTCAGAATTGTGAGATATAAAATCAGAATTGTGTGATATAAAGTTGTAATTATGAGATATAGTCGCAATTGTGAGATATAGTCAGAATTGTGCGATTTAAAGTCACAATTGTGTGATATAAAATCAGAATTGTGTGATATAAAGTTGTAATTGTGAGTTATAAAGTCAGAATTGTGTGATTTAAAGTCACAATTGTGTGATATAAAATCAGAATTGTGTGATATAAAGTTGTAATTGTGAGTTATAAAGTCAGAATTGTGTGATTTAAAGTCACAATTGTGTGATATAAAATCAGAATTGTGTGATATAAAGTTGTAATTATGAGATATAGTCGCAATTGTGAGTTATAAAGTCAGAATTGTGCGATTTAAAGTCACAATTGTGTGATATAAAATCAGAATTGTGTGATATAAAGTTGTAATTGTGAGTTATAAAGTCAGAATTGTGTGATTTAAAGTCACAATTGTGTGATATAAAATCAGAATTGTGTGATATAAAGTTGTAATTATGAGATATAGTCGCAATTGTGAGTTATAAAGTCAGAATTGTGCGATTTAAAGTCACAATTGTGTGATATAATCGCAATTGTGAGATATAGTCAGAATTGTGCTATTTAAAGTCACAATTGTGTGATATAAAATCAGAATTGTGTGATATAAAGTCGCAATTGAGTTATAAAGGCAGAATTGTGTGATTAAAAGTCGTAATTACCTTTTTAATTTCTATTCAGTGGCAGAAACAAGCTTCCATAAGAATCTAATTATAATGTGTATTTTCTATTTGTATTTTTTGTGCTTATTAGCATATGTAGCTGTTAGCTTAGCAACATGCTCTATTTCACCCAATAGTGTAGTTTTTTTTTTTGGCTATGACAGTATTAAGACATTAGCTTAGCAATATGCTAACATCAGACTCTGTGTATCTTCCTATATAGCTAATAAATTTTACCGCTATCTGCTGATTCGGTCGGGCCAGATTCTCCTTCAGAGTCCGAGTAGAATGGTTTCTCTGCTTTCTTCTCCTTACGATCCTTTCGGCTTGTGCATTTGCTCCAATCTGGAATCTGCAAAAGAGTCGCAAAGCACCATCAAAATCAGCTCAAATACATCTGGAGAACCTAATCAGAGAGAGAGAGAGAGAGAGAGAGGTTCATATAACGGCCATGAATGCCTCTTTACAAGCAGCAAACGTCTTCGTTTACACTCATAAATTAATATAATTACATTTCTGAGACCTGCAACTCTCTCCGCTCAGCGTTTGGTGTCTACAGCAGGGAAGGTTGTGCATTCATGGCCACTTTCATTCTTGCTGTGTACACTAAGACGTATAATTAAAGAAATCACATCCTAAAAAAGACCCCCAAAGACCTCCAGCACTGAATTACCCAAGATCAATTTGACTTTAAACTAGAATTAGCATGTTTTAACTGATGTTTAGAGCATAAATTAGCGATTAGCAACTAGCATCAGTGCTGTAGGCCATTTCTGAGGTGTTTTTTTGAGGATTCTGGTCTTTAATCCCAGAGCAAGGGCTGAAGGAAAGGGAAAGGCTGATCTAGCACAGTACAGACGCTACGCTAGGCTGGTGGCAAAAGCTCTTTGGGTCTGACGCTAAGGGTGACTGACAGACTCACGCTGGTTAAAGTGGTGACTCTTTCGAGCAGCCTAATAACCTGGCAAACAGGAAAGAATAAAAAGAAACGCAAGAATGATGCTGTGAGATGGCCAGAAGAAGAGGAAAGAAAAGAACAGAACAGAACAGAAAAGAAAGAAAAAGATTTAAAAAGTACACACAAGGATTCAGGTTGCACTTGTCAACAGATTAGCATGTATATTTGGATGCGTTTCACGTCCATATTTCGCTAACAGCTTCAGTCAAAGCAACTGAAAGTGTTTAAGGCCCGTTCACACCAAGGACCATAACTATAACTATAAAGTTTTAATAATCGTTCTAACTCTATGAGAGTAGCGTGTACAGCGATATGTATAGCGATAACGACACAGAAAAACACTGTCGTTGGAATCACTTTCAGAACTATTTTTTTCCGGCTGATGAACAATTAAAACAATGACAGCCAATCAGAAGTTTAAAAAGTGCAAAAGCAGCAAATGACATAAGCAGTGCACGCTTATAATAAACAGGACATTATCGTCCATTGGTGTGGACCCTAATATAGTTATCGTTATCGTTATAGTTATCGTTCTTGGTAAGAATGGGCCTTTAGGGGGGAATTCACTAATAATAAATAGCGTTATTTACATTCATCACTTGATTCACTATGCAAATTTGGTAACATCGTAAACACGCCCACAAATTTAATGCTGAAAGCAATCTGCACAGCACAATTCACATTCTTTTCAGTAATTTCTAAGTGCTATAGATAGTAACAAATGCAGCAGATTAGCGCTAATTGACATACTCTACTGGGACGGTCAACCCAATCTCACAGGAAAATGTTTTAAGAGGTGGCGATTTCATATGAATTCGTACTATGTGAATCATACGAATCATAAAAAGTAAGTACGTAACCACACCCATAAACCTAAACGCCACTGGGGCGTAAGTAGATCGTACAAAAACATACAAACGAGTTCATATTTGTTAAAGTGTTAGTTCACCGAAAAATGAAAATTTGGTCATTAATTACTCACCCTCATGTCGTTCCATACTCGTAAGACCTTCGTTCATCTTCAGAACACAAATTAAGATATTTTTGATGAAATCCGATGGCTCGGTGAGGCCTGCATTGCCAGTAAGATAATTAACACTTTCAATTTCCAGAAAGCTACTAAAGACATATTTAAAACAGTTCATGTGACTACAGTGGTTCAACCTTAATGGTATGAAGCGACGAGAATACTTTTTGTGCGCCAAAATAACGACTTTATTCAACAATATCTAGTGATGGACGATTTCAAAACACTGCTTCATGAAGCTTCGAAGCTTTTATTTTGAATCAGTGGTATCAAACTGCCAAAGTCACGCCCCCCCCCCAGTAATGAACCATTGAAATTTCGAAACACTTCTGAGGTAACGAAGCCTTGAAGCTTTGAAGCTTCATGAAGCAGTGTTTTGAAATCACCCATCACTAGATATTATTGAATAAACTCATTATTTAGTTTTTTTGCTGCAAAAAAGTATCCTTGTCACTTCATAACATTAAGGTTGAACCACATGATCTGTTTTAAATACGTCTTTAGTAGCTTTCTGGGCATCTGAAAGTTTTAATTATCTTGCTGTCAATGGAGGTCTCACTGAGCCATCGGATTACAACAAAAATATCTTAATTTGTGTTCTGAAGATGAATGAAGGTCATATGGGTGTAGACATGAGGGTGAGTAATAAATGACAGAGTTTTCATTTTTGGGTGACCCTTTAAGTTGAGTTTAATATAATGATTAACTAAACAACACTAAAATATAAGTGAATTTAACTCAATTTATATGAGTTTACTTATTGGTTTTAAAACTTAAATGATTTACGGCAATCGGTTTCCTCAAAAGGTTTGAGTTACCATAACTTATTGGGTTTTACAGTGTACAAATTCGTCCCCAATTAGTGAAAATGTAAAATAGTTACGAATTGCCATGAGATTGTGTTGGGATGGTATAATATCACTACACCTCTGTTATTCAGGCACCCTAAACGGTTCTTTAAAATGCAGAAAGTCACTGTTATATTGCTATTTATTTCTCCATCATGTAAAATGCTCACAAACATCTCTAGAACTCTGTAGGCTCATGTGTAAATAACAGTTATTCGTGTTAAAATATCGCTCGCAAAAGTGGCTGTTTAGTGAATTCACCCCTTTGTTTAGAGTTTTCAGAAGGTTTCTAATCATATACTCAATATGTCAATAACAAATCTGTATTAGGGTGAAGTTTTAATGCTTTGCTGAGTATTTGGTGTCACAGTAATGGAAGTGCAACATTAATATGAAGGTTTTGTGTGATGGTTTGCATGGCAGGAAATGAGGTCAGCAGATTTAAGGCACAAAAACACACTTTAGTATAGTAAGGTCGAGCTGGATGGCCCGACTACATAGAGGACAGAGAGAGAAGCCACTGCACTCTTGTGTGCACCTCTCTCCAGTCTCCAAGGAGACCGATTCGGCCCTCACTGGTGTCTATGACCTCTTCCTGCTGCATAATATGGTGGGCAGGAACATAAAGAGACAGACAGACTGTCAAAAAGAGGATGTGGATGAACATCAGAAGGGATATAACCAAAAACACACCCATCTATAAGATGAGAAATCTGCAGTAAATGATGATGAGTGCTTCATGAAATAACAAACATGATTATGCTGACAAAAACCTGAAGCTGGAGTCAAGACCCTGACTGATCAGTGTGTGGTGCAGACCTCATGCATATGTAGATTTGATCATGGAATATTAATCAGGAAGGAGTGGCATGTGGGTGTGTCTGTTCTAGAACTCTCATTGATTGAAAAGAAAATTCTAGAACCACAATTCTAGCATTTGAATTCTAGAATTTTGTTTTTAATCGTTTCTGCTCGAAGGAATCTATCAGGATCATCTGTGACACGCTGTTAATACAGTGCCCAACCAATTTTTCAGTGGCATTTGTCCCGGAAGTTTTTGTCCCATTCATTTTTCTCATAGAGATTTTAAAAAAAGTCTTCATTTAAGAGATAAAAGCATTGAAATAAACCAACCAGCTATGAGGTGAATCACAACATTACAAACTTTAAATTGAAGCAAAAAAGTTCAAGTGTTTTGGTGCGATTCTCTGATTGGCAGAGATTTCTCTGCAGAATCATGGGTAATGTAGTTTCTCATCAGGACTTCACGGTCTACCTTTAAAGATTTTCAAGTTATCATTAAAAATCAATTCCATTATGGCGAAAATGAATGGGATTTTTACTTCTGGAACCTGACACCAACAGGACTGCAGGATGAGTAGCTCCCACCCCATTGAAATGCAGAGTGTGTGATTAATGCGTTATGAGGGTGGAGTTATGCTAATGAGCGAGGAGAGTGAGCGATATAAAAGTGATTGAGAGTAGCATGTTTTTTTGTCAGTGCTTTGGGGTGTTTCTTTGGGAGGTCTTGCATGTTGGAGCTCCCTCTGGTGGTCTGTAGGTGAAGCACCCCTGCGCCCTCTGGCCCTGCCTCTGTCAGAACTGTTCTCCCTGCACACACAGAATCCTTCACCTCCACGTTGCGCACGGACGGGTCAGGCGCTGATTCGGGCCAGTCGGGCAGCTCCTGGTATCCGGCGGCTTTAGCGTTCAGCAGATGAGACAGTGACCCCAGCTGGAAGTGATCTCTGTCTGCAAAGATACGAAGAAAAATCACAAATGAGATCCCTTTAAGTCTTGTGAGCTATGAACGAGCAACCTCTGAGCAATGAAATATGGCGGTACCTTTAAATGGAGACTCCAGGACGGGGGCGGGCTTAAGTGCAAGGAAAAGCTTCTTGGCGTATTTGTTGAGAGCGCCGCTCTTATCAGTGGGAACAATTAGTTGGCGTATAAAGCGGGCCCGATCTCTGATGTCATAGTTTTGATCATATTTTGCCAGGTTCAGTACATACTGCGTCAACAGTTTAGTCTGAAAGACAGAAAAGAGAAGGAAAATTTAATTTGTCTCGGGAGTTTCATGCCTGACAGGCAATGTTACTTGTGTGTGTCTAAATGATATGACATGCAGACAGAAGTTGTCTCGCTTGATTTAACAATGACTCCTGTTGGGTCTCTCCAGCTTTCATCCAGAATGATGCTCTGATGCAGGGTTATTACAGTGTACTAAAACTAAAACCATAAAAACACATTTTCGTTACTTGAAATAAAATAAATTTTAACTGAAATAATATAAAATAAATAAATAAAATAAAAAATTCAGCCAGAACACTGAAACACTGAAATAAAACATTTCTGTCATGACAACTTGCAGAGTATTTGGCATGGTAATGGGTATGGCAATGTTGATATGTGGAATAGATCTGCTAAGCTGCTGCTGTTGTTGGTTATTGCTGCTGCTGATGTTATCGCTGCTGTTTGCTCTTGGTGGAATAGATCTGCTACGCTGCTGCTGCTGATGGTTATTGCTGCTTTTGCTGCTGCTATTTGCTCTAGGTGGAATAGATCTGCTACGCTGCTGCTGTTAAGCTGCTGCTGATGGTTATTGCTGCTTTTGCTGCTACTGATGTTATTGCTGCTGCTGCTGTTTGGTCTTGGCGGAATAGATCTGCTACGCTGCTGCTGCTGTTATGCTGCTGCTGACGGTTATTTTTGCTTTTGCTGTTTCTACTGTTGGTTATTGCTGCTGCTAATGTTTGGTCTTGGCGGAAAAGATCTGCTACGCTGCTGTTGTTATGCTGCTGATGATGGTTATTGCTGCTTTTGCTGCTGCTGATGTTATTGCTGCTGCTGCTGTTTGGTCTTGGTGGAATAGATCTGCTACGCTGCTGCTGTTATGCTGCTGCTGATGGTTATTTTTGCTGTTGCTGCTATTGGTTATTGCTGCTGCTGATGTTTGGTCTTGGCGGAATAGATCTGCTATGCTGCTGCTGCTGCTGCTGCTGATGGTTATTACTGCTTTTGCTGCTGCTATTTGCTCTAGGTGGAATAGATCTGCTACGCTGCTGCTGTTATGCTGCTGCTGATGGTTATTGCTGCTTTTGCTGCTGCTGATGGTTATTGCCGCTGCTGATGTTATTGCTGCTGCTGTTTGGTCTTGGTGGAAAAGATCTGCTACGCTGCTGTTGGTTATTGCTGTTGCTGCTGTTGATTATTGCTGCTGCTGTTGATAATTGCTGCTGTTGCTGTTATTGCTGCTGCTGTTTGGTCTTGGTGGAATAGATCTGCTACGCTGCTGCTGTTATGCTGCTGCTGATGGTTATTTTTGCTTTTGCTGTTGCTGCTGTTGGTTATTGCTGCTGCTGATGTTTGGTCTTGGCGGAATAGATCTGCTACGCTGCTGCTGCTGATGGTTATTACTGCTTTTGCTGCTGCTACTGCTATTTGCTCTTGGTGGAATAGATCTGCTACACTGCTGCTGTTATGCTGCTGCTGATGGTTATTTTTGCTTTTGCTGTTTCTACTGTTGGTTATTGCTGCTGCTGATGTTTGGTTTTGGTGGAATAGATCTGCTACGCTGCTGCTGCTGTTATGCTGCTGCTGATAGTTTTTGCTGATTTTCATGCTGCTGATGGTTATTGCTGCTTTTGCTGCTGCTGATGTTATTGCTGCTGCTGTTTGGTCTTGGAGGAATAGATCTGCTACGCTGCTGCTGCTGATGGTTATTGCTGCTTTTGCTGCTGCTAATGTTATTGCTGCTGCTGTTTGGTCTTGGAGGAATAGATCTGCTACGCTGCTGCTGCTGATGGTTATTTTTGCTTTTGCTGTTGCTACTGTTGGTTATTGCTGCTGCTGATGTTTGGTCTTGGCGGAATAGATCTGCTACGCTGCTGCTGTTATGCTGCTGCTGATAGTTTTTGCTGCTTTTCCTGCTGCTGATGTTATTGCTGCTGCTGTTTGGTCTTGGAGGAATAGATCTGCTACGCTGCTGCTGCTGTTATGCTGCTGCTGATGGTTATTTTTGCTTTTGCTGTTTCTACTGTTGGTTATTGCTGCTGCTGATGTTTGGTTTTGGTGGAATAGATCTGCTACGCTGCTGCTGCTGTTATGCTGCTGCTGATAGTTTTTGCTGATTTTCATGCTGCTGATGGTTATTGCTGCTTTTGCTGCTGCTGATGTTATTGCTGCTGCTGATGTTTGGTCTTGGCGGAATAGATCTGCTACGCTGCTGCTGTTATGCTGCTGCTGATGGTTATTTTTGCTTTTGCTGTTGCTACTGTTGGTTATTGCTGCTGCTGCTGCTGATGTTTGGTCTTAGCAGAATAGATCTGCTGCGCTTCTGCTGATGTTATTGCTGCTGCTGATGTTGATTGCTGCTGCTGTTGATGTCATTGCTGCTGCTGCTGCTGCTGTTTGGTCTTGGCAGAAAGTGTGCTGCAGTAAATGTTGACAAAGTATTTGAAGGTTGAGCAGTGAGCTCATTGGCTACTGATACAGCAGGAACCAATCAGCTGTTCCCTATAGAGAACGATGTGATTGCAAGCAGATTGAGTTAAGGACATATCAGCCTGTGCCATCTAGAGTTTCATGAGAGAACTTTGTATTTGTTACCTGTCCTCGCTTTCTAACACTACACTTTCCAGAGATATAAAGAATAAAATACTTCAGAAATTGTTTGTGCATTGTGTGGCTCCATATCCTATCTATGCTTTAGAGAATTAAAAAAAAATCCATAATATTTTAGATAAAATACACATTTTAGTCATGTCCCTAGGTTTTCATTCAGTCCTATAATGTCCTGTGTACCACCACAATGTCTTTCAGCCTTTTTTAACATAATTTCAGGGGTTTCCATAAAGCTTAAACTATCTTTAAACACAATTTTGCACAACATCGGTTATCTGGATGTATTCAAATGCCTTAAACTGGCTTTTAATGTATTTTTAATGTGAAAACCTCAGTGTGTACAATTAATGCTGCTGCCAATTTATTTTTATTGTTTACTTTCATTTATGAGTTTCATTATGTTGCATAATGCAAATTAGCTTGCTTACTGCTAATGTGTGTTGCATTATTTATCCTAGCATGTTGAACAGCAGTAAACAGAATGCAGTTTCAATGCTAGTTTATCTCAAAAAGTAATAAAAACACATTTACAAATTTAATTAAAAACTGAAATATAAAAATTCAGGATATTCAATAAAAGAACACTGCTTGTTTGTGAGACTGGCCACAGCCAAATATGCTCATCCTCTTACCTGTTTCGAGTTAGTAAGGTACAGTTTGGCAGCCAAATTGATAATCTGCAGCTTGACGATGTCCTCCTCATTGGTGAACGTTTTGGCCATCTTTCTCAGGACGTCGGGGGAGATTTTGGGGACGTGCTCGCAGTACTCGCCGATCAGCCACAGGATGCTCGCTCTGGCCATCGGCACCTGATGCACAGACGTATATTGAGGACTATGGAGACAGTCTGAAATGTGAAAGTGGGTAGTTCGGATCAGAACGCTACCTGGATATTATCGATGAGTTTGGCCATGTGTTTGATGATGTCACTGTGCTGTTCAGGCTGCATCTGCAGAAGCTTTTTGATCACCACCACTGATTCAGCCACAACCAGCTCTGAAAACACAAACACCAGTGTTATACAACACACACACTAAATATGACTCAACATTATCACATCTTTGGCTACTGCATTGCATATCTCTGTTTTTTAAAGCATGTGATGGATGGATTTCAAGCATATTTATGGCAACATTTGTATGTCAGAAGCTCTGATAAGAACCTCTTCTGACATCAGAACGGCGCTCACTTTATAGATAATTAATGATAGCCTGGGCATTAAATCAGTTCTGTTGCATTCTGTAGATGTTTGCGTCATGTGCGAACACACGCTCTCACCGTCTCTGTTGGAGAGCAGCTGTACGAGGCCGTTCAGACAGGTGTCTCTGACCTCACCAATGTTTGTAGCACAGCGACCAATGGCCTGAATGCTGGCCGCCACGAAATCCTTATCCATGCTCTTAATATACGTCTAGAACACAAATAGAGAAATACGTAATTATCTCTATTCATAATATACTGGATAACAGTAAATTTTATGTTTAAACATGTTAACAAAATGCAAAAATCATGTTAACAACATGGTAACTCATGCTAGCAGTGTGTTAAATCACACGAGCAAAATGCTAAATCACGCTAGTGAAATGCTAGCAAAATGCTAAATCATGCTACAAGTGTTAATACATGCTAACAAAATGTTAAATCATGGTAACATGTTAATCATGTTCGCAACATGCTAATTTGTGTTAGCAACATGCTAAATATTCTAGTGACATGCTAATTCACGCTACCAATGTGTTAAATATGCTAGCAACATGCTAAATATTCTAGTGACATGCTAATTCACGCTACCAATGTGTTAAATATGCTAGCAACATGCTAAATATTCTAGTGAAATGCTAATTCACGCTAACAACATATTAAAACATGGTAGCAATGTTTAAAAAATGCTAACAGCATGGTAATTCATGTTAACAGTGTGTTAAAACATGCTAGCAAAAACATGCTAAATCTCGCTAGCAACATCTAATTCATGCTACAAGTGTTAATACATGCTAGAAAAATGTTAAATCATGTTCACAACATGTTAATTCGTGTTAGCAAAGTGTTAAAACATGCTAGCAAACATGCTAAAATGCTAATTCATGCTAGTGACATGTTAACAACATGCTAAAATGTTAAATCATGATAGCAAACACGCTAATTCACACTAGGAATGTGTTAAAACATGCTAGCAACATGTTAAAATGCTAATTCATGCTAGTGACATGTTAACAACATGATAGACAACACACTAATTCATGCTATCAATGTGTTAAAATAATGCTAGCAACATATTACTTCATAGTAACAGCAAGCTAAAACATGATAGCAACATGCTAATTCATGCTAGCAATGTTTAAAAAATGTTAACAGCATGGTAATTCATGTTAGCAGTGTCTTAAAACAGGCTAACATCATGTTATTTCATGATAATTCATGCTAAAACATGTTAAAATATGTTAGCATCCTGCTAATTAATGCTAGCAACATGTTCATCTGTTTTGTGATTGAGTTTATTAACTTCAAAACATTCAAATTTTAAAGCTACTTTAAACTTTAAACCGAAAACTTTTAAAACTTCAAGCTTTTAAAATGTTTTCAAAATTTCTGGTCTGTCTTTTTCAAGTCAACTTCAAAGTTTGTCATCAAACTTGACTCATCTAATGTTACATTATATCATGTTTTATAGTCTTAAACCATAATAAGAAGATGTAAAATGGTACCTGAAATTCTCTCAGGATAGTGGAGATGTTCGTCTCATTAGCCAAATTAGTCAAAACCTCCAGCTGTGTTAATAAGAGCAGATAAAATCATCAGTCCAGCTTTAAAACACTCAAAATATCTGAAGCAAGATTCTTTAGTGAAATCATTTCATAACATAATATCTGTGCATAGTTTTTCTCATCAAAACAAACGTGTCTGTTCACCTTGAGGATTTTGATCTGCGTGGGATCTGTGGAGCGGATATAAAAACTCTTCAGATACGGCTCAAACATGCCCTAAAAGACAAACACACAGCATAATGAAGCTCAAAAGCATTCATCTAAATGCTTGCATACCTTCTGTATAAAAACATTCTTTAATACTGATAGAATTGTTCTATTCTATTATGCAGAAGAATAGAATATTCTGTTACAGAAAAGCTTTTAAAACTCTTAAATCTATCAAGGACAAACCACTGATTGTATAAAAAGCACAACATGGAGGTTTTCAGTTTAAATATTTAATCAATGTGACGCATGTCCATTACATGTGAATCACTTACCCGTCTCTTGATGGACATCGTGGCGACGTTCTGAAGCACGACATACTGCACTTCGCTACAGAGACACAAATCACACGGGAAACATCAGTGACACAACAGGTTTATAATTCAAAAACCTTCATGTGTATTTGAGAGGGAAAATTACATTTTCAAAAAGAAGCTAATTGGAGTGCTAAGTGTGAATGATGGATGATGTTTGCTGTCTGTCTGCTGCGTGAGAACTTCAGAGTCATCATCCAGTGCCAATTTACCTGCACTGACTAATGCCGATGACCTGTTTGTCTCAGAGCTGGTGTGTGTGTGTTTATGTTTCATTAGCACGCGATTGATTACTCACCTGTGGCTGCGCATTAACCTGACCAAAGCCTTAGCGATGACGCCCACCTCTGCTTTTGGAGCCAAATGGAAGTACAACTGAGCTACTGCCATCACCACCTACAGAGACAGAGAGATATTCATTACGGTTACGGCTGAATGAACACCGTTTTTCTGTGTAGAGGTCATGTGTGAAAAGGTCTCATTGTCTCAATGCTGGTAAATCAGCTTCAGCTTCACTTTGTCAAATGAAGGAGACTGTAAGAAATGTTAAAAACTAATGCTACTTTATGAGGACAAGTGTTAAAACATAATGGTAGAAATACCTGACACTAAACTAATTTATATTTTAATAATTCAGAAACAAATTAAAAAAAAAAAAAAAAAAAAACTTATTAACAACAGAAACTAACCGAATAATTGGAAAAAAATGATATTAAACAAAGATACATTTTAATAATTCCAAATTTATTTAAAATAAAATAGCCATGAATGTAAGAATTATAATAAAAATATATAATTATTATTATTTTGAAAAATTGATACTGAACTAAAAAAAAACAAAAACAAATGGAAGGTTGAAAAGGCTGAAAAAGGTTAAATGGTCCTGAAAAAATAGTCACACTTGCATTGTTCGTGTTCAAAAATGGGAGCACTGGAAATGAATGGGAGACAAATTACATCTAGTGGAAACTTTTGGTACTGCGCCAAAACAACATTTTACTGAAAGCTCATTTTTGGAGATATCAACCTCAAATTTGGAACGCAACTATGTTTTGAAAAATATGTATTTATTATAAAATTAAAAAATAATATTTTTGCGCATTTTTCATAATAGTAAACTTATATACTTATAATAGTAAACTAAACTCATAATAGTAAACTTCTATAATTTTTTTTAGTTTCACATTTTTGCTCAAAAAGTGATTAACAGGTAAATAAATGGATCATAACTATTCCATAAATAGCATATAGTAACATAAAATCTCCTTAAAATACAATATATATAATAAATAAAAAAACATTATCGAACTAAAATATAGTACATTCATTTCATTAAAATAAAAATTTGGTCACTTTTGACCACCATGCGAACAGCAACAGAGGGTTAAATTCAAAATTTTGCCTAAATAATCATTTAAAAAATAATTCTGTTTCTAAACAATAATTCATTTGTAGTCGAGCAAAAGGAGGAAGAATTGCGCGTGTATGTGACTCACGGCAGCATTGCGGCTCTGCAGCAGAGGTTTGGTGTTCCTCAGTAAGAGTCTGTGATCGGGGTCCATCACGTACGGCTTCCTCTTCGGTAGTGCGGCCGCCTCGGCTTTCTTATCTTCCTCTTCCTCCTCATCATCAGAGGCGTAGAATGCCTTCTCGCCGCTCTCCTCTAACAGAGACTCCTGCGTATATAATATGTAATTACAGTAGATAGTCAAACAAAATGCCTATTACCGCCACGTGTAAAGAAGCTGTGAGGCCACAGCGTTAAATACAACCCAGTGATATGTAACGCTTGTTCGTGAAATCACCACCAGATGGCGCAAAGGGACGGTTCGCAACATTGCGTAAGGCTGCTGTGACATTTGTACTTTGAAATGAAGATACAATAAACAAAAAAAAAACCTAAAAAAGATCTTTTACTGATCATTAAATCAAAAAACACACACACAATACTCACGTTGATGTTGGGGTTGAGGAACTGCGTTCTGGCGTAGCGCGTAAGCATGTTGATGATGACCACCTGACCCCACTCCTCCACGTCAATCAACAGGTTACACAGCTTACGGTAGTTTTTATGGATCAGATCAATGCGGTCCGGGCACACTTCCTCAAACGCCATCACCACACTGCCTGCTACCAGCTACACACACACACACACACACACACAGCATGTGTAAGAGCACATTAGAAATGATGATGATATGTCAGGACTGACCGGAAATGATTCTGTCACTCACTGTGGTTTTATCAGCCAGCAGCTTCTCGATGACTTCAATCAGCTGATCTTTCTGTTCTGGGTCCAGACTGAATGAAAGAGAGAGAAAATGACCATCAGCCGCTAGTGGAACATTTAAGGTTCTTGATCACCCTCTGGAAACTGATTACATTTTGTTACATGCTTAATCGCAATTAATCACATCCAAAATAAAAGTTTGTGTTTACATAATATACGTGTGTGTACTGTGTATAATTATTATGTATATTTAAATACACACACATACATATATATTATAGAATATTTAAGAAATATTTGCATGTATATACTGTGTAAAATGTTTGGTTAAAAACAACCCAAGTTGGGTTGAAAATGGACAAACCCAGCAATTGGGTTGTTACCCTGCTGGGTAGTTTTATTTAACCCAACTACTGATTAAAAATGACTATATGGCTGGCTTAAAATGAATCCAAAATAGGTGAGAAATTAAAAATCAGACACATAATTACTAGAAGCAACAATAATAATCAAAAGGTGTACATATATTAATAAGCAATTTAATAAATGTTTATTGTTAATTATTCATTATCTTATTAATAAATGCTCATTTATTAAACATGTTGATAAATGTTAATTTCCAGCATATTTTGGGTTCATTTTAAGCAAGCAATACAGTAATTTTTATACAACAGTTGAGTTAAATAAAACAACCCAGCACGTTGGGCAAACATTTAACCCAACCACTGGGTTAAAACAACCCAATTGCTGGGTTTGTCCATTTTCAACCCAACTCGGGTTATTTTTAACCCAGCATTTTTTAGAGTGTATAGTTATATAATTTATATTATATATAAATATATTTTTTTAAATATATACAGGCCTGCATGTGTATTTATATATACTTAACAATTCTACACAACACACACACACATATAATATGTATTATTATGTAAACACAAACTTAAATTTTTTATGCAATTAATCACTATTATTCATTTGATAGCACTAAAATATGTATAATAACATAATAATAAATAAAACAGAATAATAGAATATAATAAGGTTTATATATACATTTTTATCATAATTTATATCTATATAAAATATATAATTTATTTATTATATAATAAGGCATTTTTATATTATTTATATAATAAATATTTATAATATTTCAAAAAAAAATTAAGACACTTTTACATACTCTACTCTTCAAAACTTTGGGGTCAGTAAGTTTTTTTTTTAAAGATATGAATATTTTTATTCAGCAATAATGCATTAAATCGATCAAAATTAACTAAAAGTCATTTTCAAAATTGTTTATATCAAACAATTAAAAAAAATGTCATGGTTTAAACAATTATTATGCAGCACAACTGTTTTCAACATTGATAATAATCAGAAATGTTTCTTGAGCAGCAAATCAGCATATTAGAATGATTTCTGAAGGATCATGTGACACTGAAGACTGGAGTAATGATGCTGAAAATTCAGCTTTGCATCACAGGAATAAATTATATTTTATCATATATTCAAAAGCAGTCCTTTTAAACTATAAAAATAATTCACATTTTAACTGTTATTATTACTGTATTTGTAATCAAATAAATGCAGCCTTGGTGAGCATAAGAGGCTTGTTTCAAAAATATGTAAAAAAAATTCATGCTTTTGAATGGCAGCTTAATTGAAAGCATTATTAGCTAAATGAGCAGGTAGTTACTTACAGGCCAACAAGACACTTGTTTTATTGTACCTGTGTAGTTTGGGTATGGCATGAGCTGCGGTCTTGCGGACATATGGAGACATGTCAGACGCTGCCTCTTTGATGGCTAACATCATGATGGGCACGATGATGGTCACTCTGATGCTGGACAGCACACGCAGAGCGCTCGCACGGATCAGCTGGTTGGGGTCCTGAATCGGGGGTTACAATGAAAATAATTTTATTTATTGAGAACTACTGCGTCAACTTGACCTTGGGGTTTATTTTGCAATAAAAGTCTTGAAAAACTGATTAAAAAAACATAAATATAAATTTTTAATACATATTTTATAATATAAAAAATAATTATTTTATATTTTTACATAACTGAATTGAAAACATGGTGATAAACAGCAGCATTAAGTAAATAGGCAGTAGTTTTAAAACATACTCAAAAGAAAAGTATGCACTTTTAATAGCAAGTAAGCTGCAGCCTTTTGTTATGGTCTTGATATTGTGAAAGAGATCATGGGGTTTTGCCAGGATGAAGCAATATGTTTTAGACCCTGAATAATGTGTTTGTGTGTGTTTTAGGACCTTCAGTCCTCTCTGGAAAGTGGAAATGGACAACAGGGCGAGATCCTGCTGTTCTTCGGCATAGCGCACGAGATACACATACACCAGCTTCTTCACCTGAGAGAAAAAACACACATATAAAGGGGCGAATAGAGCTCTGATGTGGTGTTTAATGTGTTTTTATGACTCAGCACTTGAGCTCACAGTGACTCATGAGCAAAACCACGTTGCCATGGTATATTAACACAAGATTAAAGTTTAATAACACCCAGAAAAGCTGACATCCTGTAAGCTCCTAGCCGCTTCCTGTCTCGCTCACCTCGATGTTCTTACAGGCCACGTTCTTCACCACTGCAGGGAAGAGATCTGATGCGTTCTTCCCCCGGGCGATCATCTGTGGGACAAGGACAACACACATAAACAGGGCAATGTTTAGATATGGATATGGTTTGATTCACTTATACCGTGACCTTAACAACCTTTGGACACTTAAAGGGGCAGTTCACCTAAAATAAAAATTCTGTCTATTTGAACCATGCCTTTCATGGGCGTAACAGTTGGGGGGACAATTTCTCATGAGCAATTTTTGAAGAGTACACAAATAATGTCAATACTTGTCATATTATAATTATTAAATTATCTTGCATCCTCCACATAGTATTTTAGGTTTCGTTTGGGGCAGAGGACATCTCTTACTTGTATGATATTCAATCAAACTGATCTGCCATTTAACATCATATTGAGCAAAAAACAACGTAACGGTAGATCTACAATGTTATCCTAATATCAGTTCGCACCAGGGCCATAACCACCATAGACATTGAGGGAGACAAGCCCATTCTTATTTCTTTTTCGTTGAGGGAGGACTCAAAATGTTTTTAAACTTTAAACACTTTTTTTTTGTCCTGTTTGCATTTTTATTGTTTTAATACTTACACCATTATTTTAAGTATATATAATTATATTATTTACAGTACACACCGTGATTTTTGGTTCAATGCGATTTCACTTTTTTAACTTTAGTTAGTGTGTAATGTTGCTGCTTGAGCATAAACAGTATCTGCAAAGCTACAGCGCTGAAAGTTCAATGCAAACGAAGATATTGTCTTTTAAAGTTATGGCAGTTTAATGCCTACAAACATGACCGGTTTGGACTACAACAAGCTTCTTCCCGGGTTGGTGACATCATAAACCCTGCAAAACACGCCCCCGGGAACACGCAACAAAGTGGGCGAGGCCATGTTGCAGCATGTGGAAGTGGAAGAGTTGTGTACATCAGACGCGAGCAACGCGACGCGTCAAAAGATAATAAAACCCATTATAATCTGTGATAATTTCTACACTGGATGCGGCGCTGAAGACAGCTTCCAAAATCTACATGAGTTCAATGCTGGATTTGCACAAAAGCTATTACTGAAAGATGAAGCAGTTCCCACTTTAAAAGCAGAAGCTTTTAATGTCTTTTAAATGTATAGTTCTGTTGCTATTTTTAATGCATCAAGGACATATACAAAGAGCAACTCGTTTTTGCTAGCCAGTTGGCTAAATTCTAGTGCAACAAACACCAACAAACTTCTATGTTCATAGAGAAACAGTTGTTCATGCTATAAATTAAACGCTACCTTTACAAAAATGCGACTACTCAGTCATGTATTCAGGTACAGTAAAGCTTTAATCAGGATAAAACTGTATACTGAAAGCTAACAAACAGCAGTGACAGCATCTAAACACTTTGACACAAATACTAAATGAAATACCATTCATAAACGTCCTTTAAAAGCCGCGATTGCAGAAATTCTGCTTGACCCTCTTCATCTGGGTCTGATTCGGGCTCAATTTGATACAGCAATATAGACGCCATTATTTACATTTCCACTGAAGCAAATGTAACAACTAATGGTAAGGGGTGTGGTGTTTCCGGACACTTCAGCAAATCATGATACACTGGGCCAGCTAACCAATCTGAGCACATTGCGTATTTTGGAGGGAGTGGCTTCATAGAAGTAGGAAGTCAAACGAGTCGTTCAAATGACAATGGAAACAGAGGTGTAGAATAAAGGTAAAATATATGAAAAATATGGCTATTTTAGAAAAACGAAGCATTAAGACATGTTAAACTTTGCCCCAAAAACACAATCAAGCCTAGAAAAAAACACTGAACCACCCCTTTAATGACGAGATTTCCGGCTATGATCCCTTTAAGTCAGTATGAAATTGCCGGTGTCGTGCCGGCAGGCTTTAGCATATCATTAAATATGACCGCTCTGAAGCAAGGGAGTTATTAGCAGCTGTTTGATAACATAGTCAAGCCTAATCATATTAATTACCGTTATGTGTCCAATGTTGTAAAAAGCGATACCATTGTGCAGCGTTTACCTCAGTAAGTTGACCGAGTGGATCTCTGAGCTGAGTGGAGGCGGAGCTAATTAGCATATTCATAGACCCATGCATATTAAATAAAGCAAGGGTGTAGAGTTACATTCAAGCTATTTTAAGGCATGAAGAATTCTTTTTCACAAGATAAAACATTTAAATATGTCATTTTGGTGAGTTTCAAGGGATAAAATGATTGACTACAGGGGGACTTTAAATAAATCACAAACAGTGACAGATATATATTTGGGGAGGGTAAGATATCTCAATGTTTTTGAAAGAAGTCTCTTATTCTCACCAATTTTTTGATCAAAAATATAGTATGAAAACAGTAATATTGTGAAATATTATTACAATTTAAAAGAACTACTTATTTTAAAATTCAATTTATTCCTCCAAAGCTGAATTTTCAGCATCATTACTCCAGTCTTCAGTATCACCTGATCCTTCAAATTTGAATCAATTGAGTTGGGATCGGTCCTGAAAGAATCATCTACCTGCTGCCGGTGCCACCTGTGCTCTGTGAATGGAAACAGTATCAGGTGGCTGTTTGTGGCTTCTGAGCTCTGAGTGATAAATATTTCAGTCCTGATCTAATCCTACACAATACAGAGACACTAAAAACCGCTCATGAATATTAAACGCATTTTGCATATCTGTCCCACTTCCAAAGCGCTCGCTGAAATCACCCGACTCACAACCAGACCTGATGCAACAGTTACAAACGAGCGAGAGACTTCACGAAACACACAGCAACAGCGGCGTTTACTGCCCCCGATTACAGCCTTCTGTCTGTTTACACAGTCACATGATTACTGACATGAATCCAAATATCTCTTCCTGAAACACTAAACAATCAAGATTTTTTATCTGACTCAGTTTTCCATGTATATGACTGTTTTCTGGTTCTGTTCAGCTTGTCATTACAAATAAAAAATAAAGCTGATGTCTCAGAAGGGCTGCTGGGACTTTATTGCCATTGATCCATGAAAACTGAGCTCAAATTTCGCAGTCCAACTGTGCATCATACAACATCAACTTATGAGACAAATAAATTGATAGAATTGCATTGTGGGACACATTACCCAGTGCACTGTGCTCTGTTTTATGGCATTTACTGCATACAAAAAAATTGGAAATAGTACGCACTACAAAAAATGATTTTCTTAATTGGTATTTTTGTTTTCCAGTAAAAATACACTGTAAAAAATGGCCGTGATTTTAACAGTAAAATACTGTAAAAATGCTGCGGTGAAAAACTATCAATTGGTTTATAGAAAGTTTCCATACTATATACGGTGAATAACTGTAATAGATCTAACGGTATATTTAATGTAATTTTACGGTAAAATACCGTTAAATTCACAGTTTTTGGAAGTGAAAAATAACAATTCATTGTAAAATTTACAGTGAAAAAACGTAAATTGACATTCCCACAATACCCTGCGTGACACTTCACATTTAATATATTTTCGTTGAAATAACTTTCTTCTTAGTTTTTCTCATTTTTTTCTAATCAGTTATGTACATTAGGGTTTTATGTTACATCTAATGTTGTTAAATTAATGTTTATTGCATTTTTAAAATTTCATGCATGATGGTGTTTAGTGTGTGTGTGAATGACACTGTGTGCACCTTCTATATGTTAGTGTTGTTCTTCTCAGCTTGTGGAAAAGCTGCTTGTGATGAACTTTGATCATGTGACTCTTATCACCACTGTGTTTGGTGACTGTCAGTGTATTATAAATGTACAAAACAGATATTAGTACTTCATTACGTTGGTAAATTAACATTATATCAGTTAATGAAATACGTTATTTTATTGTAAATTTTTTTTTTTATGTTGCTACTGTATTTTTTACGGTAAAGTTCTGGCAACCTAAGCTGACGGTTTTTTACCGTAATTTTTTTTTACAGTGTATTTTGTCTGAAAAATAAATTTTATTTGCAAGTGGGGTGGGAAAAATAACATTTATTCAAAGTGAAAACAAGTTTATTTTTTCTCACCCAACTGGCAGGGATTTTTTCTTGTTTTAAGCAAAAACTTACTTAATTTAGATTAATTTTTCAGAAAATAAGATTTGTGATTTTGAATCTCAAATGTTTAGATATTTGTACTGGAAAATAAGACAAATATGATGTATTTTTTTTTTATATATGGAGTAAGAAAATAATGTTTTACTCACCGCTACGATGCGTTTCATGGCCTCCAGCTTCAGGGAGTCTTTATTACTGTCCAGCATCTCCTTCAGATCATCATGTCTGAAGATGGAAAACAAAAAGGACAGAAGTTTTATCAATTGCTCATTTTCTCAATCTTTTAAAAGTCTCTGAAAGGTGTCCATTATAAGAGCAACTCAAGAATCATTCAGAGAAAATAATTTCTGCTCTTTAAGAGCCCTGCAGACATTCACGAGTTCAGAAGAATAAACCAGAGCAAATGAAATCATGACTTCCATCAAAGGATTCACACAAATTTGAGAACCTACAGAGAACCAGAATAGACAAACACAACCACAAAAATAGCATCAACAGCATGAGTTGATTTTCATAACCCATAGGGAGTCACAAATGAAATAGCTGTTCTTTCTCAATACGATCTCAATACATTTTTAGCTTTTGCTCTCCTGTGAAAAAAATGATCTCCTCTACAAAAAAGTCTTTACTAAAAGTTAAAGTCTGCCATCAAAAGCAAGAGATCTCAGTATGAGCACAAACATTTTCCTTAAAATTATTTCAAAACCAAATACCACGAACTGTACCATCCATATTCGTTTTATTTCAGTATACGCTTACTGTATGTCAACATCTGCCTCATTTTTGACTGTTTTTATTTTCCTAAGAAAATACATCTGAGAAAAACTGATACTCAAACATAAAGGAGATCTCCATTAAAACTTCTTTGAAAGAGCAACTTCTGAGATCCTTTCAAGCAAGTCAGTTCACTCGGCGGCCATCTTGGTTACACCCACAGGCAGCCATTTTCTACTCATGAAAATTCAGTTTTATATATTTAAATGGAGAAACACTAAACTATCCAAAACGGTTTGCCAAGATTATGTTTATATAATAATATATAAGAAATTGCCAATAAAATCTTTAAGTGGTATTTTAGCACCCCAGCATAGCTGTGCAAACAGTTTTTGATTGGCTGTTCATGTAACAAAGCATTATGGGTATACCCTCTTGCAGAAGTGTACTGCAATTAATGTAATTTCTTTTTAGACATTTAAAAATTATTTTAAAGCATTTGATAGAAGGAATGCCACAAAACTCTTAAAATTATTGCAATACAGATTAACCCACCTTAAATTATTATTTGTAATAATTAAATAAAGTATTTTTTATTGAATTTGATTATATATGTATTTTGATTTGATTTGATTATATATATATATATATATATATATATAAAGCTGAGTACAAGTTTAAGCTTTTCCAGTGTATATTTCAAAATAAAAGTTCCCTTGTCAGCATATATATATATCTCATGTGATAGTAGGGTACAGTATCATAAAATTAGCTTCTAACTTCAATTCAGGTTAAAACAGTGCTTTTAGGCTTGAATAAGTCAAAAAGGTGAGGGAATGCGAAAATATCGTTTCCCTTTACATTATAAGTACTGTCTGCTAGCATTAGCAATTAGCATATTCTGGTTTGATGACTACAACAAAGTCCCTTTAAGACAAGTCATTTCACTCGGCGGCCATCTTTGAAACACCTTTCGGGCATTCAAGTGCAGCTCCTATCTCTTTGAATGGGGAAACATCAAATTCTCTAAAGCTATTTGCTAAGCTTTAAATTTCATATTTGAAATCACCAATGAACAACATCTGTCTCATAAATTTTGTTTCTAAACGCTGGAATCATGACAAAAAAACTCTGTTTTTCAGGCTGGATCAAGCTAACGCCTAGACCTAAATGCTCTTGTGTTTTCAGAGGCACGCGTCTGACTGTTTCTATAGAAACCGGAGATTCTAACGGCTGCTGCAGTGACGCGATGACTTTACCAATCGACGATTGGCTCTTATTTAGAAGGCGGGACTTATTCCGCCATATTGCGCGTTGCACTTTCTCCCATTCATAATAATACGAGTGACGCGTCTTGTGTTATTCTATAGTCTTTGACTACACTAATAGGTTATTTTCCTCTCATATCCACTGGTTACATAAGATTTGTTCACTTTAAAAGTGTATTCCTCATTTTTATCCATAGTACAAGCAGTCAAGTGTGATTTTACCAGGCTGTGACTTAAATTAAAAGCTATTAGCTAAAAAGGATCACACTTCCAAAATGTCTATTTCACACAATACGTCAACACAGAAAAGGAAACATGCGTCTCAAAGGGTCTTTAAAGATTGAATATGGATTTGTTAATATAAACTAAATTCATGTTCTCATTAGCTGATGTCTGTGACTCTAAATGAACCCAGAGCCATGAAAATGAATCAATCCGATGATCCTCCAGACATCTGGGAAAACCTATTAATATTAGCTCAAATGAGCAAAGATATAAATATTAAACACTCTCTGCAACTAAATAAGAGATCCTCTATTTCTGCCACAGTGGGTCAAGAGGGGTCAGGAAAGATCAAGTATCTACAAATCAGTCACATGATGAGCCAAACTCATCCTGATTGGCCAAAGTTTAGCAGTGACACTAAAACCCACATCTGATCCTGGATCAGACGACTCGTCAATCCAACAACACAGATGAGTCTGAGAGAGTCAGTTCTGGGAGACCTGAAATCAACGAGTCTCTCGTTTCTCTCTCTCTCTCACCATTAATCACACTGGCCGGGTTTAAATCAACAGACGGACATCTGTTCACACATACAGACACATTCACACACAAACCAAATGAATGAACACATCTAGTATCAAATCCCACTTATATGCGCAGTCTTGGCTCGCTCAGATTAAAGAGAACTGAATGTGTTTTTAATAACTGTAGCTTGTTCTGTAGTGATGATAATGATGACTTCTGATAATCATAATATTCGTAAACACACAGCAATATATAGTTGTCAGATTCATGTGTTAAACTTTTTTCACATTGGATGTAAAGCCACCATTACATCAAAATTAAGGTTTTGAGAGTTAGTAAGATTGTGACACTGAATATTGTTAGTTATTCTAAATAGTAATAATATTTCACAATATTACCCTTTTTACTGTATTTTTGATCAAATAAATGTAGCCTTGGTGAGCATAAAGACTTATCTGAAAATGAACAGTGTCACTGTAAACCATAAAGCTCAAAATAATTAATGTTTGAGTAGGACACACTAAAATTAAACAAATTAGTTCAGTCAATTGAGTATTTAGCACTTTTTCTTTTACTTTCAAGTTCACAGAACTGATATATTTCAAGTAAGCTGAACTATTTCATTGTTTTGAGTTTTATGAACTTAATTCTTTGATTTAGATGAACTTAAGTTTAACTGAAACTGGGCTGGGTTTTCTATTTCCCATCATGCTTTGCTCATGACACTCGAAAGGGAGAGTAAATGCTAAAATTAAGTGTTATATAATGTTTTGTGCAAGATTAATGTTAAATGGGAGATTTAGTAGTGATTAATGTTTTGTTATGCTAATTTAGAAGAGATTCTGTTAATGTGGGTTTTTGGACAGTTACCATCATGGTGACAAGTGGTGCATGTGGCTTGTTTGAGAGCAAGTATGTTAAATGCTTTATATCACCGTACTTATTCAGCAAGTGTTATATCATGCTATTGTTAACATGTTGCTACTGATTGAGGGAACTGATTACTTCAAGTTTAACTAACTTATTTGGGTTTAGTCAAATACAATCAATTAAAATATTTAAATTTATGCAGATTCCAAATTTGGTTACTAGTTCATGTATTACTATAATATGCAAAGTAACTACTTAACTGTCAAACATTATCAAAATCTACAGTGATGCAACACTGGATTTCCACTGATGTCATCAGAGATCAGAACCTTGATGAATGACAGCATGCATGTCAAGCATTATGACACGCCTAATCATGTCACAGCGGGTTCCGAAAGAACCAATCAGAGCGAGCGTGTTCCCTCTAAAGCTGTGACATGAAAACATAATGAGCTGGCCGAGATAACACAATTTGCTAATTAAAAACATTCCCCCGGTGTCTGTCACGCCACCGTCGCTGGAATTAAACGACTATGATATCTCGCAACACACCCAGGTCCCGCTCTCTGGTTTCCACAGCAACAAAGAGAGCAATAAACTCCAGTGAATAGATTTTATGCCAGAGTCTCCCACCCAACACAACTATCTATCGCTCTCTTTCTTGAATAAAGATTCCCTCGGTGGCTTTCATTAGCTGGAAGGGTCTGCAGAGATTCGCGCTGTATAGACACTGTCAAATATTAGTGTTTATCATTGTCGTGTGTGTGTGTGTGTGTGTGTGTGTGTGTGTGTGTGTGAAGGTGTGGGTGGTATTTCCTTCCACACACCAGTGTGTGTGTGGATGCACCCTGTCAGCTTCAGTTACCTCACACAAACGCACACACACACGCGCGCGCGGTGGGTCGTGATCAGAGCGACGTAAGAGGATGAACATGGGCTTGGTGATTCAGCAGACATGCTACAATCAAATACATCATTTCCACATAACACCAGATTATCATATGTCATATTCCAGAGCATTGTGCACAAACTGAATGCACTGTGTTTCATTTTGGACAATAAATGTAGTGGATAAACCGAGTCAAACATCACAGGAGAGCTACGGGAATTCTCAGAATCGCAGTATGAACTGCTGCATGCAGAGGGAATACAAACCTGTAATCACTTTCCCTCCTGACCTGCAGTGCCTGAGCACGAATGCTTTGATTTACATACTGAAGCTTTTAGCAAATTAATTAGTCCTGACGATAGATCTGATGCTGGGTATATGTACATCAATGGGGGATATATTTACACTAGTGGAAAACTCGTAGGCCCAAAACACACTTAATATAAACATTATATATAATATAATGTGTATATATAAAGAGTGTGTTTCGGGGCTATTGTATATACTGAATATATATATATATATATATATATATATATATATATATATATATATAGTTATCTTAACTGCATCAGAGTGCAATTTCTAACTTAAATATATGTTTTATTCTCAGCATCGAGGCACGAATGTTGATATAGCGGGCAACAGCATTAACTGCGGATTCTGGATAAATTGAGAATCATGATTCTTTATTTCAAATAGAGACTCTGAACAGACAAACTATACAAAATATTGTAATTTACTAGAGGTTCTGACAAAATGCTAATTGCTGCAGTTAAAAATGTTTAATTAGGTCAACATAATTTGAATGAATTATTTAAAAAAAATCAATTTGAGTGAATGATTCAATGACTCACTCATAAATACTTCACTTGTTTCATTACTTAATGAATCACCGTTTTTGAACTAATCTCTTGAATGAGTGATTCAATGACAAGTACATTTTGAACAGTCACTTGTCGCCACCTACTGGTGGAATGAATCACAATTTTTTGTTTCAAATAGAGATCACAATTATCCCACGATTCTGAGGAGACAAACTATACAAAATATTGTAATTTACTAGAGGTTCTGACAAAATGCTTATTGCTGCAGTTAAAAATGTTTAATTAGGTCTACATAATTTGAATGAATTATTTTTTTTAAAAAAAATCAATTTGAGTGAACGATTCAATGACTCACTCATAAATACTTCACTTGTTTCATTACTGAATGAATCACCGTTTTTGAACTAATCTCTTGAATGAGTGATTCAATGACAAGTACATTTTGAACAGTCACTTGTCGCCACCTACTGGTGTAATGAATCACAATTTTTTGTTTCAAATAGAGATCACAATTATCCCACGATTCTGACGAGACAAACTATACAAAATATTGTAATTTACTAGAGGTTCTGACAAAAAAACAAAAAAAAATTAACAAAAAAATCAATTTGAGTGAATGATTCAATGACTCACTCATAAATACTTCACCTGTTTCATTACTGATTGAACCAGCATTTTTGAACAAACCTCTTGAATGAATGATTCAATGACAAATACATTTTTAACACTTGTCACTTGTCGCCACCTTGATGCAAACTTTATTTGAAGCGTCATGTTACTTATAAAATTTTGCTCTATTTCGATCACTACTGTAGACGTCAGTGTTTATATATGAACTATAAACATTTATCCCAGTTCTTTGATCATTTGAGAATGTGTAGGTGTGTGAATTTTAATGATTAATCAGGCAGCTCTACTTTCTATGGTCAGGGTGGTGTAATTTTTAAGTTAGAAATTAAAATTAGATATTAAAGTTAACATTTTAGGATAATTAATATAGATTGGATAATTAAAAAATGAATGAATTAAAATGAATTGCAGCAGTAACTATGTGAATAATAAAACATCTGGTTTAGTGTTTAGACATTTGAAGGAAACTTGACCATCTTGTTACAGTAACAACACAAGAACATGTTAAATATGTTCAACAGCACAAATCACTAGAAATGCATTGTTCCAGCATTCACATCTGCCTTTTGAATGAGAGGAACATTTAACTAAAGTAAATGTAAAGCCATTTTTAGAATAATGTAATAACCATATATAATGAAATATAAGATCCCTGCAGAGAATCTGATTTGCAATATATATCTCATCTCCTTCTTCATGCATGAGACACTTTGAGCTCCATATTATTAATGTTATTCATAATTCAACACTCCACAGGGTATCTCTCTCTCTTACATCTGGACACAATCTCTGATACTCTTTAAAGCCTTTGCCAACAGTTCTGGACTAGAGGAAGATCTCAACGAGAGTCTTCTATGACTGTCACTGTACGACAATAAACAAACCCTCTGCTCAAGAAGTACAACAACATGTAGAGAAGTATGGAAGAAAATCACAAATGACATCTCTTTAATATCTCAACTGTTTCTCAGAGATAACAATGTCTCTTAAAGAGTTTCAAAAAGAGATTTCAATAATGTGAAAATGTCTGCGAGCAAAAGTCAGAGATCTCAGAGATATGAAATTCTTCCAAGATCATATGATATGAGCTATTTTAATTATATATATACAGTGTAAAATTAGTTTAACGTGTATATGTATATACATACATATATATAATTATTGTAAAAATCATAAATATAATTAGTTTAAAATTAATTAGTTTAAAATTGGTGTATATATATATATATATATATATACACCAATTTTATTTCTATAGTTATTATTACACTGGGAATTTAAATTATTTTCCGAAATTGTAAATAAAACAATGATTGTTAGAGTATGTTTTACAAGAAAATACTAATTCTGTCTTTCTACTTCTAAACAATATTTGTTTAATTCAACATGTTACTTGCCGAAATCATTTCTGAAATTTACTAGCAATTTCTGAGTAAATTCTACACCATTTCTTAGTGTATATAGTTTATTATTTATTATTTAAGTGTCTTTTTTTTTTAAAAATCTAAAGAAACGTTTATTTTACATCGATTTTTTAACTTAACTTACAAATAAAATTTTAAACGAATTTTATAGCTAATGTTATTATACAAGGTTAAATGTGTTTATATATATAATTTTATATATTTAAAATCAGATTTTTCCAAGAGTTTTCACTCATTTTTTCTAATTTTAAATGTACATTTTAAACCAAATTTATATCTTGTACTGACATCAACTCACAGCCGTTCATCACTTTCCATGAGTGCTATCATACCGTAAGGGTTGCGATTGGACGCTGGTAAGCCCCTCCTCCAGTGCAGGTCGCTCCTCAGACCACTCCCCCCCTCCCGTCCCCCCAGATTTCAGGTGTCGGAGTTCTTCGGGCTGGACTGCACTGTACCAGTTTTGCGGGCCGCTGTCGGGCGTCAGCACCGGACTCAGAGCTTCCTCCTCGCCCTGACCGCCCCCCTGCACGCTCTTCACCATATTCACTGCGTTCACTGGCAGCTGGAGCAACTTCTGCATGGTGGTCATTGTCAAGGTAGTCCGGAAAACTTTTGCACCTGTTTAGATCCCCCGAGGCTGGTAAACACACCTGTAGATGATTCTTGAGGAGTCAAGCGCTCACACACAAACACACACCTGTAGAATCCGTCTCAAAGCAACAGTAGACTGAAAAACTCCAAAGTAGAAGCACGTAACAGCCTGTTGTACTGAATCCTCAGGTCTGGCCTTCAGCTGTCAGCTGTTTCCATCAAGTATGGATGCTTCTAAGTGCTCTGCGTCTTTTCTGTCTTTCGCATGAGGCGGCCCTGAGGAGACGAGAAGGGAGGTGACAGCAAAAGCTGTTCTCATCCTGCTCAGAGCCGACTGATGGTGCACACACTGCTCTGATGGCTGAGCAGAGCTAAACCCCGCCCACCGACACCTAACCCCTCCCCTCGTGAAACGCGCTCTGGCTCTCTCTCTCCTTTCATTCACACCATCACTCTTTCCCAGCTCTCTGGCACATTTTTCTGTCCCTCGTCCTCTTTTCCATCGTATTTTCTGCAACGGCTGACTGCCTCTCCCTCTGATATGACTCAGCTAGAAATGCTGCTCTGAGAAAAGGCTTTTCACAGGAAAACCCCCTCCTTTGGATGTTGAAACACACGACCACTGTATTATTATTCGCTTTCAATGCCACATAAAAACCAAGATATTCGGCAGATATTCACACATGTTGAGTGTGTGCACTAAGCTAACTATCCATTAGCATTAACATTCATCTGTTTTTGTTTTTTGACTCCTTATTTGATCCATTTTCCAGATTTTACAATATGTTTTTTACGCAAAATTGGCTTTAAAATGTGAAATAACAAAGATTGAAACTGGATGCTACTTGCTTAATCTAAAACCAGCACAAAATGAGGTCATGTGACAACAATGTTGGATACTATTATTTACAGTTGCATAATATGTACATTTTCACATACTAATTAAAAAATAGTAGACAGTACGTAGTGTGAAGTAAGCAGTGTGCTAGAACTGCATACCAAACATAGCCTCTGTCTAGCTCAAATTGGTTTAAAACTGAATCTAACTGAATCTGAGTTAATGAAACTGAATCATACTGAATTAGACTAAATTGGACTGATTTGCTTATTTTGTATGACACATTTTGATTCATTTGGAGTCAGGTTGATTCATTCAATCTGAATAAAAGGATTTTGTTTAATTTTGTCTGATTCATTTGAATCAGTATGATTCAGTTCCATTCAGAGAAATTCTTTCTAATACAGTTTTATTAAATTGCTTCAGTTCGATTCAGTTTCATTCTGTCCAATTCAGTTAAATTAAAATGATTCCGTTTCATTCTGTCTGATTCATTTGAATCAGTATGATTCAGTTCCATTCATGAAATTCTTTCTAATATTTTTTTTTAATTGCTTCAGTTTGATTTAGTTTCGTTCTGTCTGATTCAGTTCAATTAAAATGATTCAGTTTCATTCTGTCTGATTCATTTGAATCAGTATGATTCAGTTCCATTCACCGAAATTCTTTCTAATAGTTTTTTTTAATTGCTTCAGTTTGATTTAGTTTCATTCTGTCCGATTCAGTTCAATTAAAATTATTCAGTTTCATTCTGTCTGATTCATTTGAATCAGTATGATTCAGTTCCATTCACGGAAATTCTTTCTAATAGTTTTTTTTAATTGCTTCAGTTTGATTTAGTTTCGTTCTGTCTGATTCAGTTCAATTAAAATGATTCAGTTTCATTCTGTCTGATTCATTTGAATCAGTATGATTCAGTTCCATTCACCGAAATTCTTTCTAATAGTTTTTTTTAATTGCTTCAGTTTGATTTAGTTTCATTCTGTCCGATTCAGTTCAATTAAAATGATTCAGTTTCATTCTGTCTGATTCATTTGAATCAGTATGATTCAGTTCCATTCACTGAAATTCTTTCTAATAGTTTTTTTTAATTGCTTCAGTTTGATTTAGTTTCATTCTGTCCGATTCAGTTCAATTAAAATGATTCAGTTTCATTCTGTCTGATTAATTTGAATCAGTATGATTCAGTTCCATTCACCGAAATTCTTTCTAATAGTTTTATTAAATTGCTTCAGTTCGATTCAGTTTCATTCTTTCCAATTCAGTTCAGTTAAATTGATTCAGTTTCATTGTCTGATTCATTTGAATCAGTGTGATTCCGTTCCATTCAACGGATTCTTTCTAATACAGTTTTATTAAATTGCTTCAGTTCGATTCAGTTTCATTCTGTCCAATTCAGTTCAATTAAAATGATTCAGTTTCATTCATGAAATTCTTTCTAATAGTTTTTTTTAATTGCTTCAGTTTGATTTAGTTTCGTTCTGTCTGATTCAGTTCAATTAAAATGATTCAGTTTCATTCTGTCTGATTAATTTGAATCCATCTGATTCAGTTCTATAAAGAATTCAAATCGATTCTCTGTGATTCTGTCCAATAAAGTTTGATTCATTTGAATCAGTCCGATTCAGGTCGAATCTATATTCTATCTGATACAGTTTGATCAAATGGTTTCACTATCATTCTGTCCAATACAGTTTGATTCATTTCTTATTTTCAGCATCCAACGTGGCGTTTCTGAGCCCTGAATCACACGGAGAAGGGAACAGCCGAGTTCACAGACAGACGCAGAATTCACACTGCAGAGCTAAAAGCCACTGACCTCTAAAGAGACATTGTCCTGCGACAGAAACCCCAAACCTCTCTAAACTCAGATACAGAGTCTGTTTGTCAGATCTCCAGTAATCTCATGAATATTTGAGCGTGATTCTCTATAGATTAGCGTCTCTGCTTCTCTGTTAATTCAACTGTTAACGGAGCAGAGAAGGAGAGCCTTACAGTAGCAGATCAGAGGGGCGTGTTGCCAAGGCAACAGCATGTGAGGATCGCTCGTCTTCATGTTTACTGTGGAACCAGTCGAACTGCCATCACACACACACACACACACACACACACACACACACACACACACACACACACACGTAGATGAATCCTGCAGCGCAACGGAGTCAGAGCTCAGAAAGCAGAGAGAAAAATATTTATGTCGGCCTCTGTGTCATATTTCCCTTTTCACAATAAAGACTTCGTGAAACGCATTCACAGTGCTTGCCATGTTTATATTGTGAAATATTAAGTGGGAAATAATCAAGGATGGGGAGTGTCAAATATGCTATTATATCATTGGTTAATCTTGTTATGGCCTTGATGACATCATCAGAACAGGGAAGTTGTTTCAGAAGTGATATTATCATGTTGTCACTAAAATTATAAACGGATCCACCAGTCTGTTCTGTGTCTGTGTTCGTCCTCAGACATCAACTGTGGTATTACAGCGCCCCTCAGTGGAAACAGTGCTGTATGTCCACCAAAATATCACCTCACTGTTTTACCACCCACTATTCAAAAGTTTGGGGTCAGTAAATAAAAAATGATGCATTAAATTATCAAAAGTGACATTAAAGACATTCTATTTCAAATAAATGTTGTTCTTTTGAACTTTCTATACACTTTAAAAAATAACTGTAAAATACCGTTTTCCACTAAAACAGTAATATACCATAAAACAATGCATTCTGGGTAATATTTGTCATTTTAAAGGGTTAGTTCACCCAAAAATTTAAATAATGTAATTAAAGGTACAATATGTAAAATTTTTGCAGTAAAATATCCAAAAACCACTAGGCTAGTGTTATATATTTTGTCCAGCTGATTACTAACAATATCTCTAATGTTTTCAACTACTTGTAAATCATGAGAAAATTCCCATTCTAAACAGTGACACGGGGCAGTGCAGTCGCCTGTCAATGACGTCGGTTATCCTTTGTTACCGCCTTTACTGACGTAGAAACCACATGACAACAGTGCCGTGGACAAATGCGGAAGTAGTGTCTAGCGTCCAGCAAACCACTAGCTTGCTTCAAGCAGTTCCTTATTTACTTCTTGCACGTTTTATGGTGGATTGTGTTACTTATTTATGGAACATAATTACTGTTTACCATCTGCCGCTGGTTCTGTCGACAAGGACAGCTCCCGTAAACTCATGACCGGAAAAGAGGAAGCGGCGCCGGCGACTGTGTCATAATAAAAGTCCCGCTGCTCGTGAGGCGTGTGTTGATCGATCGCTCCAGCTCCTCGTTCAGCTCCCGCAACACTCGGTCCTGCGCTACTTCATACTACGGTAACGTTAATAATCGCATCCACGAACATGAGTTCTTCCAGACTCCAATCCCTATTCTTTTGCACCGTCCTTTGAAATGGAGACCACATGTCCCAAGTTTCCGCTCTAAAACTTGGCGTCATCAAACTACGCCTTTGTTTTGAATAGGCTTCTAGCGACCTCTAGCGGAAAAAAATATCACAAATTGTACCTTTAATTACTTGCCCTCATGTCGTTCCACACCTGTAAGACCTTTGTTAATCTTCAGAACACAAATTAAGATATTTTAGTTGAAATCCGATGGCTCCGTGAGGCCTTCATAGGGAGCAATGACACTTCCTCTCTCAACATCCATTAATGTACTAAAAACATATTTTAAATCAGTTCATGTGAGTACAGTGGTGCAATATTAATATTATAAAGCGACGAGAATATTTTTGGTGCACCAAAAAAAACAAAATAACGACTTATTTAGTGATGGCCGATTTCAAAACACTGCTTCAGGAAGCTTCGGAGCATAAATGAATCAGCGTGTCGAATCTGCTGTTCGGAGCACCAAAGTCACGTGATTTCAGCAGTTTGACACGTGATCCGAATCATGATTCAGCACAGAAGAATCATAATGCCCCGAATCTTCATGAAGCAGTGTTTTGAAATAGGCCATCACTAAATAAGTTGTTATTTTGTTTTTTTTGGCACACCAAAAATATTCTCATCGATTTATAATATTAATATTGAACCACTGTACTCACATGAACTGATTTAAATATGTTTTTAGTACATTAATGGACATAATTTAGTACATCGGATTTCAACAAAAATATCTTAATTTGTGTTCTGAAGATTAATGAAGGATTAGTGTGGAACGACATGAGGGTGAGCAATAAATTACATTATTTTAATTTTTGGGTGAACTAACCCTTTAAAATGACAAATATTACCCAGAATGTTTTTATGGTATATTACTTCTGTAGGCTATTTTACAATGCATTCTGTATATTACAATGTAATATTAAGTAGGTTACTGTCTCGATAACGACAAATAATATTTCCCAGAATGCATTGTTTTATGGTATATTACTGTTTCAATGGAAAACCGTATTTTACCGTGTAAATTTGTTTAGTTTTTTTAGTGTACATCAAAGAATCTTGAAAGAATATTTCTCAGAGTTTCCACAAAAATATGAAGCAGCACAATTCTTTTCAACATTGATAATAAACAGAAATGTTTCTTGTGCAGCAAATCAATGATTTCTGAAGGATCATGTGACACTGAAGACTGGAGTAATGATGCTGAAAATTCAGCTTTGATCACAGGAATAAATTTCATTTTACTATATATTCAACAAGAAAACTTGTAATAATCTTTCACAATATATATATATATATATTATGTTTTAACTGATCAAATACATTTTTAGATCATTTTGATCATAAATGCAGCCTTTGTGAAACTCTAACCGACCCCAAACTTTTGAATAGTGTTTCCCCGACCATTAGATAAAAAAGAAAAAATATGTCCTTCGAACATCAATTCAAAAAGACTATTTTGAGCACCAACGAGGAGAAAAGTCAGGTTTGTTGACATGGGAATTGTCTACATATTCAAATGAATTCAGACAGACATAAAAGTAGTGATGTTAAAGGATTAGTTCACTTTAAAAAGAAAATGACCACAAGCTTTACTCACCCTTAAGCCATCCTAGGTGTATATGACTTTTTTCTTTCTGATGAATGTAATCAGAGTTATAGAGAGAAATATCCTGAGGCATCTAAGCTTTATAATGGCAGTGAACGGGATCAATGAGTATGAGCTGAAGAAAGTGGCTCTCACAGGTCAAAACGCTTACGCTACGTCCTACGCCTTCCGTATTCAACTTACGACGTCAGTTACGCTTTCTTCGTAAGTTGAATAGGGAAGGCGGTCTGGCGGAAGCTAAATATTTGACTTCATAACTTGTTAAATATGTGTTTTTTCTTACACAAATGCATCGTTTCACTTCAGAAGGAATACTCTCGTTCACTTCAGCTTTATACTCATTCACTGCCATTATAAAGCTTGGATGCATCCGGATATTTATTAATACATCTCTGATTGTGTTCATCAGAAAGAAGAAAGTCATATAGGATGGCTTGAGGATGAGTAAAGCTTGGGCTAATTTTCATTTGAAAGTGAACTAATCCTTTAAAGTGTGTGTGTGTGTGACTCCCCCTATTGTCTGAGAGAGAAATTACATGAAATATCCTAAATGAAAGCCAGATTTATCAAAGCAGTGTTATTATAGCAATATTTATATACTATAGTATTTATTAATATTTTAAATTGCTTTTAATATAATTTTTAGTAATTTTGTTGTCAATTTTACATGGTTTTTATATTTCTGTTTAGTTTAAATTATTTTTTTAATTTCAGTTTTAGTTTTAATTGTAGTATTTAAGTTTTGTTAGGTTTATTTAATTTTATTTCAGTTTCTGAAAAATGTATTTTTGATAAAATGTTTAATTGTTTTCATTTTAGTTTTGAAGTTAATGACAACACTGGATCCAAGAATCAAAAACACGTTGGATAAACAATCAAACAGACATTTCAAGAAGCAAACAAACACTGAAACCATCAGCTACAGGAAGAGCATGTCATGTGACCTCAGAGGAAACAGAGCCTTGATATTCTCCTCATTATCAATCTCTGATCTAAACTATAATCTTCATATATTTACAAGAGACAGAGGTAGAATGGAGATGGAGGGAGATGTAGATGCCAGCTTCAATAGATCTAAAAGTGGAGTAAAATAGTTGACACTACACTTAACCCAGGTTAACATATTTTTAATCCTGGGTTAAGGCCAATTTTAAACCTGTGTTAAGCAACATTTTCACATTTGAAATTTTGTGAATCATATTGTGGTGAGAAAACCCAAGCAGGGTAAAGTATAACAGTGTAAAACATGGACAAAAACAATTTTGAATCATCTAAGATAACATTATTTGGTTCCCAGAACGTTCTATGAAGGTTAGTTTATGGTTATAAAAAGTTCTGTATATTATCTTTAGGTTATTAAAGGATTAGTTCACTTTCAAATGAAAATTTTCCTGGTAATTTACTCACCCCCATGTCATCCAAGATGTTCATGTCTTTCTTTCTTTAGTCGAAAAGAAATTAAGGTTTTTGATGAAAACTTTCCAGGATTTTTCTCCTTATAGTGGACTTCAATGGCCTCCAAACGGTTGAAGGTCAAAATTACAGTTTCATTGCAGCTTCAAAACGTTCTGAACAATCCCAGACGAGAAAAAAGGGTCTTATCTAGAGAAACCATCACTCATTTTCTAAAAAAAAAATTAAAAATTATATACGTTTTGACAATAAATGCTCATCTTGAACTAGCTCTCTTCCTCTTCTCGATTATAATTCCAGCAGTGTAGACACTGCTAAGTGTATTACTGCCCTCCACAGGTCAAAGTTTGAACTTATTTGTCATATACAATATGCTAGTGCAAGTATATAACAATTAGTTCAATCTTTGACATGTGGAGGGCAGTAATACACTTAGCAGTGTCTACACTGCTGGAATTCTAATAGAGAAGAAGAGGAGAGCTAGTTCAAGATAAGCATTTATGGTTAAAATGTATATAATTTTTTTTTTTTTTTAAGAAAATGAGCAATGGTTTCTCTAGATAAGACCCTTATTTCTGTTCTGGGATCGCTGTAAATTGTAATTTTGACCTTCAACCATTTGGAGGCCATTGAAGTCCACTATATGGAGAAAAATCCTGGAATATTTTCATCAAAAACCTTAATTTCTTTTCGACTGAAGAGAGAAAGACATGAACATCTTGAATGACATGGGGGTGATTAAATTATCAGGAAATTTTCATTTGAAAGTGAACTAATCCTTTAAACCCCCAAATCAGTGCAACGGTCTGGAAATGTTACTTTTTGATTACAAGAAAACAAACGAACAGTGAACGGTCTCAAAACGTGTTCACGGAAATGTTAACCCAGAGTTAACGTATGAAATACCAACAGAAACAGATGAAGAGGTAGCTGTGCTAGTGAGCATGATGCTAGCAACGCTAAGACTGAATCATATCGAGCGAATGAGATCACAAAGCTATATTTAAACTATAAAAAACAACGACAAATACAATTATTAACCATATAAATCAATCAGTTCAACAAAAAAACGACTAAAACAGTCATAGTGTAGTGTGAAACAGCACAAGTCATCATATGGGACCTGAGCGCTGTCCACCAACCGGTGCTGAAACACAAACCCATGAATAACACACACACACACACACACACGCTCCATTCACGAGAATTCATCTCACACTTCATCGTGTTTATCATCTCTTTGTTTTTTCCACTGGATTCATTCGTTCATCCGCGCATGCGCACCTTGACCAGTCTGAGATTTTCTGTACGGTAAACGCTCCGGTGGGCCGCTCCCGGTGGCGAGCGTTCACCGCGCGCACTGACTCGGTGTGTCTCACCTCTTGTAGTCGGAGGAGAAGATGCCCCCGCTGGCTGGGTCGTGGCCGTACTCGGGCTCGCTGGAGGAGCCTCCTTTCTCATCGCTGAACGCGGAGCTCGCGGACATCTCTGCTGCTGATGATGCGGAGCGGCGGAGAGCGGAGACTGAGTCACGTGACCCGTTACGCGGTGCTGAAGCGGACAGGGCCGGGGGTGCGCGCATGCGTGCGCGAGCACCTCTATTTTTATCCCTGTTGATATCTGTTCCAAGTTGCGATGAAAACATTTATTTTATTTACAAACGACAGAAAAATTATTATTAGCATCTGAATTTTAAGTGAGAGAGACTTTTGAACTACATGTAATTAAAATACTTTTTTTTTAATAAAAGATTTTATTGAGGAATCACGTCGTATTTAATTTTATTTAATGTCCTCAGTTTCGTATAAGGTATCCACAAACAAATGCAGGACAAACATAATTTAATTTAACTTATTTATTTGTAAAATGTACCTAAACACCTTTAAACCACGGACTGTGATGACGCGTTTTAACGGTCATCAGCATCGTAAATCTTGCAACGTTTTTTATATTTTCATTTTTTTTTTATGTATGTATGTACATTTATAACACTATATTTGGTATTATATTAAATTTGCATCAAATTAAAAAAAAATAGTTAACGCTTCTAATACAGCGGCTATAGGAGTGATTTCTCTTTCTCTCCTCCGACTGCCGTTATCAACCTCTATTTTTTTCCTCTTTTTGAAAGTTGTGAAAACACTGTTGTTGGGTTTTTCTTTTGCTATTTGAGCAAATGGGAACACAAAAAAATATATTTAATGTATTCTCTCATTCACCGCTATGACATTTTCCCAAACTATGACGACTTTCGCTTCTCAGAAACCGGGAAATGTGAAAAGGGTCTATGTCAGCTTAATTTTGATAAAGATTTAATGTTGACTGAATTTGAAACAACATAAAAGACTAAACTGTTTTTCTTAGTAGTGACAGTGTTCTTAGTTTTATGTTGTCAGGTTTGTTTTCTCACCACAAGATGGCGGCAGCGCTCCAGAGGTTTGGTCACCTGACCTAGACTGAGTCACACTGCATTTATTTATTGTATGAATTATATGTATACACAATAATTTTATAGATAGATAGATAGATAGATAGATAGATAGATAGATAGATAGATAGATAGATAGATAGATAGATAGATAGATAGATAGATAGATAGATAGATAGATAGATAGATAGATAGATAGATAGATAGATAGATAGTCTCTCATGTCAGATACATTAGTGAGAGGGAACACGAGATTTTTTCATGGATTCAGGAAATTCCTCTGAAGTGGGAGGTGGGCAAACATTTTTTTTCCTCTGTATCAACATGCGACTGTTCTTTCATGTCAGAAACGGCTGCTACATACCAGTACTAACAGCAGTTCAGTATTATTTACACCTTGGCTATAGTCAAAACAGCGTAATGCATACTACAAATATCATTTCTATAGTATATAGTATGCATAATATGCGATTTTTTATATACCTGGATTACTACATTTGCTCAAATGTCTAGTATATATCAGAGAAGACTGCACTGGGTAGCACAATCTCTTGTAGCGACATCGCTTCTCTTCTCTGATGATGTTTTTACTAGCTTGAGGGCGGGGCAACCAACCTGTCGATCACATGTGATCCACCAACAGCAAACCACACCCTTCCAATCAATTCTAGACGGACAAAATGAAGTCCGGTTCTACTTTTTATATGTCACAGTATACAGGATACGTTTCATGCCGGTAAGACTTTTAAATAAAATGTTTTTAAAAGTCTCTTCTGCTTACCACAGCTGCATTTATTTAATCAAAAATACAATAAAAACAGTAATATTGTGAAATATAATCATTTAAAGGGGTCCTTGATTATGATTTCACTTTTTAAACTTTAGTTAGTGTGTAATGTTGCTGTTTGAGCATAAACAACATCTGTAAAGTTGTAACATGAAAAGTTGTAACGTCTCTCCACCAGTGTTGACTCCGGTTTGAACAATGTAAGGCTAACAATTGTCATTTTGGATTTTGGCTGCGTGAGATTTTCCAGCTTTGTTGTTGTTGAGCAACCGAAGCGCGAGCTGTTAAAGCTCCGCCCTATTTTGCATTTAAAGGGACACACACAAAAAAGCTATCATGAATTATTTATGGTGCATTTTGAGCTGAAACTTCACAGACACATTCTGAGAGTTATATTACATCTTGTGAAAGGGGCATTATAGGTCCCCTTTAAAACAACGGTTTTCTCTTTGAATATAAAATGTAATTTATTCCTGTGATCAAAGCTGAATTCTCAGCATCATTACTCCAGTCTTCAGTGTCACATGATCTTCAGAAATCATTCTAATATGATGATCTTCTGCTCAAGAAACATTTCTTAATAGCAATGTTGAAAACAGTTGTGCTGCTTACTTTTTGTGGGAACCGTGATACAGTTTTTTTTCAAGATTTTTTAAATAGAAAAAAAACCAAAAAAAAAAACAAAAAAAAACATAAATTAATGAAAAGAGACAGTCCTTGCTGGATAAAACTTACAAACACCTTAATGACCTTTTTAAATCCTTTTTTTTTTTTTTTTTTTTTACTTTTCAGGAGAACACAAGCACACAAAGCTAACACACATGGACTACACTGTAAAAAGTGGTGTTACCTTAAAGGCACAATTCTCCCAAAAATGAAAATATGGGTAACCAAACAGCTGATGGACCCTATTGACTTCCATAGTATTTTTCCCCCATACACTCTAAAAACATTCGTAAAAATAGGGCACAATGTACTGTATTAATTTGACGGAATTTTCCATATATATATATATTTTTTTTTACAGGCGTTTTACCTGTATTTTGAACTTCATTGCATTGTGTTTTAGGGTTAACAGGAAATGTACGTAAAATTACTGTATAATGTCGATTTTCTGCCAGTACATTATGCGTTTTTGTGTTTTTTTTACCGTGTACCAACAATTGTTTGTTTGCCAAATTTTTCAAAATAACTTTTGTGTTTGGCAGGAGGAATTCATACAGGTTTGGAACAACTTGTGGGTGAATAAATGATGAAAATTTGCATTTTTGTGTGAACTAGGCCTATCCCTTTAAAAGAGCAGTTTTTTTTTTTACTTCACTTAACCCATAAAAAAAACAAGTTTGTTGGTATAAATTGAAATTATTTTTTAATGAATGTTTTTAAAATCCAGTTAATATTGAGCGTATAAGCCACAAGTTCTGATTTCTTGGGGTCTTTAAATATGTGCCAGATGCATAGATGCCATGCGAGGAGTCTTGGTTTCTTCCTTGTCTGCTGGTTTTGCTTTGCCATTCGCCTCCGCTCGCTCACTTCTGAGTTAAGGCACTACTTTTGTAAAGCTGATTTGGATGTATTCTGAAAGCACCATTCAAATAAATCGAATTACCCAGTGATAGTCTTTCATTAGACTTTCGGACATAGTTTGACAACACTAGCGCTGTTCAAATAAACACCAGCTTTTCACAGGCCAGAGCTGCAGTTGTGTTGTGAATAGACGAAGCTCTGTTCTTCAGCTGGCTATGCTCTGATGCCTTAAAAGGCAAAACATGTAAAGAGAAAGACCAGATACGCACACTAAAATAACCTATACCCCTCATATTACTGCTGCAGATAGCATGAGTTTACAGAAAGACCCATACAAGGAAACGATATCCTGCGCCCAATGACGCTTTGCGCGAATTATGGGTGTAACTTCCGTTAAGCTGTAAACAGTCAGTGAAAGGCTCGCAATATGAACGCAATAATACGCTTTTTTAAAACTAGGTACAGTGAGATGACATTATTCTACTCACAGTTCAACCATCGGACATTATAAAAAGACGTGTAAAAGCATCAACAAGGTAATAAGCGCGATTCTTTCCACAGTAATATATGCCTATATCTGTATTATGTAACGTTGCCTTAGTCAAAAACGTTCATTAACTTCAGCATTGCGTGGTACTATTTCATAGTAATTTCCGCCATTTTGATCGATAATCAGTTGTATTTACCCGTGAAAACAAACCTGGAAAGACGCTTTGTGGAGAAAATCGAGATTTTCCAGTTAATTATTAATGGGATATTTAAATTAAATTGATAAAACAGACCACATATGTGCAGTATATGTTATACTTTTGCAAAGGTAACATCATGAGGAAAACAATACAGCGAAAAAGCTCTTGCCATAGATATTTTTTGTTATAACGTCACATTAAAGGCCTGAATTGACCCTTCGCCGGGAGTTTGATTGACAAGCGATCTAACCAATCAGAACGCCGAATCTGCCATTTTGTCCGACACAGCAGTAAGGCGTTAGATTAACCGCGGTGGACTTCTACTTCAAAAATGGTGTGTACTGACATCTTTCCACGTTTTAAACAACATTCCTTCTGATGTTCATTCATGTTTATTTGATGCTATAAATTAACTAGTAAGAAGAGATCGATTCACGAGCCGCTTGAGCTGAGGCGCTACAGCGATCTGTCACGACACATTAAAGAGCCACAAAACGTTTTTTTGTTTTAATTTCTTAAAATTACACAATTTGAAAGCTGGGACTTAACCTGCTTTGTCTCGTCTGTCGACGTGTTGTCATTGTCCTCTTTGCTCCGCGATGTATTTTTCACTCTGTGTGGCATGACAGCGTCATGGCTTGTCGGACAAAGCAACAGTAACTAAGGGGGGCTGGTCTTTTCAAAGGGTTAGTTGCCTTGGAACGCGCAGCATTATTCAATGTGTTGACGTAATTTCAACTGAAAAAGGAAGACATGGTGGGACATATCGCACAGCCCCGCCCCTTTTTAAAAATAGCCAATAGCATTGTTTATACCACATCTTGGCCAGAACCGTTAAACTCCTTTCTAATTTCTAACCGTTTCTGCTCCTATGCCCTCTATCACTTTAAAATACAGCATTTTCTGAGAATTCATGAGAATGAATGATTTCAGCCACAACTTAAGCGCCTGTTTATAGTGGAGGGGCGGAACTTCAGCTTCGTGTCAGATCTTCTGTCCAATCAAATGCGCTCTAGAATCTGAAGTGCGAGGTGATGAAAATCAGTCTCACTTCCGCTAAAATGGATCACTAAGTTTGGAATGCTATCATCTAAACGCAAATTTTGTTATTGTTTTGGAACACAGTACCTTATATTCAGAATCTTAATGCCAACATATTCATGCTAAAAGCTAAAAATTTTAATTTTGAATACAGGGGGACTTTAAAATACCAAGCATTACGTTATTCTCATGATGGATAACCTTATGATTTTAAATGATTAAATTTCAGTCTTTTTGAATGGAAGATCCACAAACCAGAAGTGCCACCCATAATTCAAAACGCTGTAGGCTTGTCAGGAATAATGTGGATTAACTCAAAACTGGATTAGAAGAACCCACTCGGAACACAAGATCCTCAGATTTCCTTTTATTCTCCAGTTTCACATTCTGAAATAAAGAAAAAAAATCAGCATTTTTAATTTTTTTTTTTATATATTATAATACAGCAATCTCATGTTGGCAGCCCGTTTAAACTCAGTACTGCCACAGGAAACTTCAGTATGTAACAGAGCAAAAAAAAAAAACAATTGCACTTACTTCAAACAAGTTATAGACAGAATTAACAACAAATGAAAACACCAAAAATAACACAAGGGAACACTAAACTGCTCATACATATATACTTATTTAATTGCACAAAACAAAAATATGCATAAATATTCATTATTACACAAGTGTACAAAAATACTTGTACATTTCTTTTTTTTTTGTTCAGATATTCTCCAAGCAGACACAGATAGCGGAGGTTTGGTGAATTCAGGGCAGAGGAAGATGCAGCGAAGGTTCAGAAGAGGCGAGAACTTGAACGAATCCGCTTGGGTCGCGTCAGGATCACAAACAGAAACAAACACCCAGTGCATACATGTCGTCAGTTCTTTAAAATAGGAAACAAAAGTACACAGAGCCTGGATTGCAAAAATCTACATCAGACCTCCACCTTTCACAATGCAAGAAAACCGCAAGAACAAAGAAGCTGAAAACAGTTAGGGTTAGCTGGGACTTGGAAACACGAGCGCAAACGAACAGACGAAAAGGTTTGCATTCTAAAAGACTCGTGTTTTATCGCATGCAGAAAGACGATCCCACCCCCCAAAAAAACAAACCTCTACAGGAGCAGCTAGACATGTTGAATGCCTGCGCGTGATTGGATCAAGCGCAGCTGTTGAAATGGAGACAGTACCGTGAGGTTCGTCAGAGTCCTCAGCATCTCGTTAGAGAAGACTTCCTCCAGGAAAAAATCCTTCATGCTTAGATTGTCCATTAAATAAACCTGATTAAATTAAATGCTGAGCCCAGTTGTTCTTCATTCAAACAGGAGGGAGAAATAAAAACTAAACATCTGGTATGGGATGGCATCTTCTGTGGAGACGAGAACAGAGCATCAGCTTACAGTTATCAAGAGAAGTGCCCATATGAGGTGGTAAAGTGACAGATACTCACCGATTATTTAACAGAACTGGCGTGACTTCCACCCCGGTTGAGAACTTTCAGAGGGGGACGGGTACCAGCGCATCTACAGGCAAAAAAAAAATACAATGAGATCATTGATATTATTGCAAATGTTTCTTCTCCACAACAATATTTTTTTCCCCCATTACAGGAAAGAAGCCTCAATGGACGGAAAGCCAGCTTGAAAACTTCCCGTGAAATGTCACTTGTTGGTGTGTCGGTATCTTCAATGTCCTGAGGTAGCTTTAACAGCCTGAATGGTTTAATACTTAGTTTATAATCAGAATATAGTCATTTAAATAGTCAGGCCTAGCGTTAATTTAGTTATTCAAACTATAGAAGACAGACGTTTCTCCTCGGCAAAATTTCACTTACGCGTGGGGAAAAAAAACAAAACAAAAAACACTGTAAATGAAAGATGTGCACTTTAGATTCATTGAATAAAATTAGAGTTTTCACAATTGTGCCAAAATCATTGATCTTGCGCTGCACTGATTGACTGCTTCAGTGATTATAAAGTGTGCGATGCTTGCGTGCAATTCATTTGCAAGAAAAGTTATTGTTTTTCATGAGATTGTGAGTGCTTCATACTTCACCTTGACAAAATGTATTTTTAAACTTGGTGATTTTATAATGTTTAATATTTATTCAAAAGCGAAACCGAATGAAAAACTATTACAGGAAATGACTAATATACGCCAATAAATGGTCCTCTGCTGCCATCTGATGGTTATAATGGTAATTAAAGGGTTAGTTCATCCAAAAATGAAAATTGTAATTTATTACTCACCCTCATGTAGTTCCACACCCGTAAGAACTTCATCTTTGGAACACAAAATTACGATATTTTGTTGAAATCCAATGTATGTTTTTTATATATGTGATTTTTTTTTTTTTTTTTTTTAAATCCTCCATTGAAAGCATCGAAATTACCAGATTCAATGTCCAGAATAGTAAAAACATTGTTTAAATAGTCAACTCCACTACAGTGGTTCAACCTTAACATTATGAAGCGACGATAATACTTTGTTGAAATAAAGATTTTTTAATTTTTTTTTTTTTGCGCACAATTTTTTCCTTATCCCTATCAGTCTATTAAGCAGTTTGTGTAGTGCTGTTTCCGTGTTTATGTCTGAACACCAGCTCATTATTGGCTGGCTCCTGCGTCAGCATCACACGCATGTGTCGTGCCGCTCACGTGAACAGGCGTCGGCCAATACAGAGCCGGCATTCTGACGTAGAACCTGGAAGCTGCAACGAAAATAGTGTAGCACAATGACAAGAGACGAATTTGTTGAATAAATTCATTAATTTTGTTTTCTCGTCGCTTCATAACATTAAGGTTGAACCACTGTAGTCATGTTGACTATTTTAACAATGTTTTTACTACTTTTCTGGACCTTGAATGTGGTAGTTTTGTTGCTTTCAATGAAGGGACAAAAAAAAAAAAAAAAAAAAAAAAAAAAAAAAAAAAGATTATCAAAAATATCTTAGTTTGTGTTCTGAAGATGAACGAAGGTCTTACGGGTGTGGAACGGCATGAGGGTGAGTAATAACTGACAATTTCATTTTTGGGGATTTTTTTAATAAGCGTTTATCAAATGTTGGATTTCCTACATCTTGAAACGTTTGGTTTTACAATTAGGAACAATCTCAGTAGGATGAACATAGTTTTTGTGGTCATGACATTAAAAACATTTGAAGTGCTGGAAAACGTGTGCGTGTATTTACAGAAACATTCCCAATAGTTTTGTTTTTATTGCAATCAATTAAACTGGTTAATTGGCAAATAAGGCGAGTGTGATAACTGCACTGAAATATAAATACAACATTGAAAAGTCAACCATTGATGGTTTTGTGTCAGCTGTCATTCTGTACCCGCTGTACACTAACAGTTCACCGGAAATGCCCGATCTGGCTTAACGAAAACCAGTAAGTAACCGTGCATATAGTCAATTTGTGGTTCATTACAGATTAAGATTGTCATTACAGGATTTAAACTGTGTATATGTGCATAGTTGCATTAATATAGTGTACACTTTATACACTTAATTTGTCAAATTGTAAAGAATCCAAGTGTAGTCATTATGATAGTTATATAAAGAATTTAAACTATGTGCATGTATGTGTATATACACTGGTGCATAAATAATGCCTTATAAATTTAAATTAACATGATCAAAAATAGTGTTGGGTTTTACACAAGTCTAAAGAATGTATATATGGAAGGCCGTTTCAGCATTAAAACGTTCCAGCGTTACTCGTCGTAATTATATTTTTACTAGTAACAATTAAACTAAAGAGCTCTATAATTGAATTCTTACTAGTAACAATTATGATTATAGAGCTCTCTAATTGAATTATTACTAGTAACAATTACAATTAGAGAGCTCTACAATTAATTTATTACTAGTCATATGTCTCCATTGACTTCCATTCATTTTTAATTATAGAGCTCTCTAATTGAATTCTTACTAGTAACAATTTAATTACAGAGCTCTCTAATTGATTTATTACTAGTAAAAATACACATTAAAGATATGTGTAATTGCAGAGCTCTATAATTGAATTATAGAGCTCTATAATCAAATTGTTACTAGTAAGATTTCAATTGTAGAGCTCTCTAATTGCAATTCTTACTAGTAATAATTAAATTATAGAGCTCTCTAATTCAATTGTTACTAGTAACAATTGAATTAGAGAGCTCTATAATTGAATTACAGAGCTCTCTAATTGAATTGTTACTAGTAAGAATTAAGTTACAGAGCTCTATAATTCAGTTCTTACTAGTAACAATTAGAATTAGAGAGCTCTGTAATTGCAATCTTACTAGTAACAATTGCATTACAGAGCTCTGTATTCGGCGACATATCATTATGCTAATCGTGCCTTATGCATATTCAACTGGGGTCAGTGGCGTAACTTTGTTTTACAAAGTGGGTGGGACAAGAATGTGTATGGGTGGGTGTATGTTGTATTATTATTACAATAATAATATGATATTAAAATTATAAATGTGTTCAAATATTATAGTTTTCCTACATCTGCTATAATACAATATCGTTAGTCTCGAGAGTATGTACATTAGTTAATAAATACGACGATCCGCATTTAATAATTGAATGTCCTGATGGGCTAGTGGCAGTTTCTCCGTTTAGGGTGCACGAGGTTCCCGGTTCTAATCCAACCATGTGTAAAAAAAAATTTCTCATTAAAACCAAAGATTTTCATCAGTGATTGTATATCAAGAGCAGGGATACGTTTATATGTATTTTGTTTTTTGTGATTTCAACGTATCGAATAGAGAGTCTCCGCAACAGCGATAGATTGAACTGCTAATCCGTGTGCACGAGCGCTGTGAACCCTGTTGCACGCGCCTCTGATAACAGTGACAACGAGCACTCAACAACATAATTTCAAAAACAACACATCCCAGCGCCAAATCGCCTATTATTAACACAAATTGATAATCAACTAGAGGTGTTTATTTTGTATTAGATATCCGCGATAATCATTCTATTATTGCATAACAATACTAAATATAGGGCATTTCACCCTATATTATGTCCAGTGATATGGAGTGTTCTTGGCTCTTAGCTTTACCAATATACAAAGGTGAATGAATATAACGACTAAATATAGGCTTTCATCTCAGGCATCATCTTAATTTTGCTTTAATGTGAACATGATTAATATGTTACCTAAGTCTGTAAAATATTTCAGGATACTTCAGAACCACGCTACAGGGCTTTTATTTTGAAACGCACCTTTGTAGGCGGGAAATCTGCAATCTGTTTTGCATCTCATGAATAGGAGTTTTTACTAGTAATAATACAATTATAGAGCTCTGTAATTAGAATTGTTACTAGTAAGAATTGAATTAAAGAGCTCTCTAATTCAGTTTTTACTAGTAACAATTCCACTAGAGAGCTCTCTAATTCAATTGTTACGAGCTCTGCAATTGGATTATTACTAGTAATAAATGAATTGTAGAGCTCTCTAATGGGAATTGTTACTAGTAAAAACTGAATTATAGAGCTCTACAATTCAGTTGTTACTAGTAATACAATTGCAGAGCTCTATAATTCAATTAGAGAGCTCTACAATCATAATTGTTACTAGTAAAAATTGAATTATAGAGCTCTATAATTGTAATTGTTACTAGTACAAATTAAATTATAGAGCTCTTTAATTTAATTGTTACTAGTAAAAATATAATTACGACGAGTAATGCTGGAACGTTTTTATGCTGAAACGGCCTCCCATAATGTATAAGTGTATTAAGTTATGTAGTTTTATATAATGTTTTTATAAAATGATCAAGTTTAAAATTCTTTAATTATATAACTAAACAAGTTTAACAAAACTAAAATTAACACTTAATATTTTAAGTGAAAACTTTAGGTATTGTTGTCGTTAATGATTATTAACGAACTTCGACTTTAAATTGTAATTTATAACAAAATATTAAATAAAACTTAAGTTTAAAGAATGTGTAAGTGTAGTAACTTAAAATATACTTGACCTTTAAACATAACTATAACCTATATTTGATAATTGAAGTTTAACTTCCATTGACGAACCATTTAAACCATTTTATTTTTTGTAAGCAATGTCTCAAAACCATAAAGTCTTCAAACTGTAGAGGGGGAAAAAAAAACTGCTAAAATAGAGCAGTTTCTACAACATGCTCCATAGACGAGCTGAGCTAATGAACTGATGCAAACAAACTCCCTGACTGAGCAGGAAACTCTTATCAGTGCATCTATGAACATCATTCAGCAAGATGACATTAACTCCTTTCCCGTCCTGCCTTCCCAAACCACGCCAAAACACCCACTTCCCCAGCCAAGGGCAAGAGAACGACAACAATCAGCCTGGCACGTCCGTTTCAGCCCTACGTCGACATATTCTGAACTTCCCACATTCTTTATTAGGCGTCAGGCGGTTTGAACCCACAGCTGACCAGCAGCACACAAATGGAGCTGTAATCTCTCTCCGGCAGGTGTGCGTCGGAAAGGTCTGGAGCAGGGTAGAGGAAGAGAAAGCCAAGTGCTCTTTTCTTCCAGCAGTTTAACTGCAGACTTACAATTGCGTCATCTCGACTATACGCAAACATGCCAAAAGAATTCCATTTCCGTTTTTCTTGAGCGAAATAATGCAGGATAATATAATATAATATAATATAATATAATATAATATAATATAATATAATATAATATAATATAATATAATATAATATAATATATAATATAATATATAATATAATATATAATATAATATATAATATAATATAATATAATATATACACATATATACACATATATACATTTTTATTCTTTGGTCATTTATTTATTTATTTATTTATTTATTTATTTATTTATTTTTTTTAGTTATTTAAAAATGATAAAATTACCAAATGAAATATGTTAGTTGTATAATATAATATAATATAATATAATATAATATAATATAATATAATATAATATAATATAATATAATATAATATAATATAATATAATATAATATAATATAATATATATATATACACACACACACACACACACACATACACATTTTTATTCTTTGGTCATTTATTTTTTGTCTTTTTTTTTTTTTAGTTATTTAAAATGACAAAATTACCAAATGAAATATGTTAGTTGGTTATGTATATTATATTATATATTATATTAGGCCATTTTTACCAATTTAAACAAAATGTAACAGATCAAACTAACTAAAAATACCCCCCCCCCCCCCCAAAAAAAAAAATAATAACTAACCAGTGTGCAAAACAATTTTTTTTTATTCGGAAAACACAAAATGATAATTAAACTCTCTGAAGGCCCTGAAGTGCGTGGATCCATTAGCACATTCGCTCTCTTTCTCACTCAGGATGAAACCTTTTACAACCCCTTTGAGATCCTAACCAAACATACTACACCCACAGCCTTAGCCAAACACCACTGGAAAACATTTGGTTGGGATCAGATCTTAAACAAAATCAGACAGTTAAACTTGCAAACAAGCTCAATTTACGGTTTGAGAAACCTGCATACATACAGTACAGCTTAAGAGACTTCAAGTAAACCTCTTCATCCATGACCTTTATTTCTCACTGGGTTGTTGCCATGACAACCACAAAGTCTAGCCATCCAATCAATAAACTTGATCTGTCAAACAGTCTTCAAAAACAATCATTACATTAAAAGATACAAGTGAACAACGCTAGATTTACAACAAAGAGGGACAATCCCTGAGGAGCATAAAACACTTTAATATTCATTTTTACCGGTGTAAAACGTGTGAACAAGAGCAGTTAAAGGTAAAGTGTTTGTCGGGGAGAATTTTCACATGTGCTGCTTTTAAATGAATCATAAAAACATTCTCGCACACTGTTCTTTGGCTAAACTTTAATCGGCACCTCTCTGGGCACAGATTCACTCAAGTCATAATCCAACCTGAGATGCAATTAAAAACAGCTTTTCTCTGATGTGATCTCTTAGCAACGCTAGCAGGCCAAGGAATGTTGTTCTGAGGGATTCTGGGTAATCAGACTTGTCATGTTCAGAGTGGACCTCTGACCTTAGAGTGGTCCGTTTCCACCAGAGCATGAGTCAGGGGCATTACGGGAAGGGTTAGCAGACTGAACTACACTCCAGTGAAAAGGTGGCTAACGTTTTGAAGTGCATGCTACCCTTACCATTGCTGCAGTATACAGTATGCATAGCTGGATGAAATGCGTTTGACAAAATGCAGTATACTGTACAACAGCTGTTGGTGGTGTGGAATAGCACTTCCCAAATGCAATGCACTTGATCCTGATTCAAAAGATGCCAATTCAAAGGTTGTAGTATGGAAAATATAAATTGGTACACCCTTCAAAAGGATCCTGATTCAAAGGATCCCGATATTCCGATTCAAAAATAGTACGTAAAATTTAAATCGTTACAGCCTTCAAAGATCCTGATTCAAAGATCGTAGTATGCAAAATTTAAATTGGTACGCCCTTCAAGGATCCCGATTCAAGGATCCCGATTCAAGGATCCCGATTCAAGGATCCCGATTCAAGGATCCCGATTCAAGGATCCCGATTCAAGGATCCCGATTCAAGGATCCCGATTCAAGGATCCCGATTCAAGGATCCCGATTCAAGGATCCCGATTCAAGGATTGTAGTACCAATTTAAATTTTGCGTACGCCCTTCAAAAGATCCCGATTCAAAGATCCTGATATTCAAATTTAAAGATCTCGATATTCCAATTCAAAGATCCCGATATTCCGATTCAAAGATTGTAGTACGCAAAATTTAAATGTTACGCCCTTCAAAAGATCCTGATTCAAAAGATCCCGATATTCCGATGCAAAGATTCAGATTCAAAGATCCAGATATTCCAATTCAAAAGACAGTAGTACGCAAAATTTGAATTGGTACACCCTTGACCTTTACCCACAATCCTTTACACAAAGAGAACTGGGGCCGTATTCACAAAACATTTTATCTTACCACTAAGTTCTCCTAAATAGCAGTAAAAGTTCTTAGCTAAGAGTTTTCTTAAAACCCATTCACAAATCTGCTGAGACAAACTTTTACTAAGGAATAGAGAAAAGTCTTAAGCTAAGAGTAAGGGCGGGGCTGACCTCGTTGCTATGGATGATGTCAACACATACTAACTATGCCAACAGTGATTGGCTAATGGGGGAGAAGTCTCTGTCAGCGATTTAATCATAGGGATATTGTAGAACGAGATATAATGTTGCCATATTCAAATAAAGATTTGAAGAGTTCATTTGCAAAAAACAATAAACGCCATTTAAAAAAAAAAAAATGAACTAAGTGCTGTGCATTATTCTCCATATATAGCACGTTCTGTACCCTAAATCCATTTTGTCAGAAGAGCCGGTTTTGCCCACTTTCAGGCATCGCAAGTTCACGTTTTACAGCAGAAGCCGACAAGCGCCCTTGTTTGTGTACAGACAGAAACCGATAAGTCCGTTTTAGCGAATCAGCGCGCCGTATTCAGGTCAGGTGACAAGGCTTTTAGTCACTTCAAAAAGACGCGCTAGCTGAGGGAAGTTTTATCAAAGCTCACTAAAAGTGATCGAGGATTTATGATTTCGACTCCTGTAAGTCCTTGTACACCATACACGACTTACATGCTGAAAAATTGGTTGTCCTTTTGCTTGTGTATGTGTGTGTGCGCGCGCACGTGCGTGTGTGTGTACTTGTGCCGATCTGTGAGTGTGTGTGTGTGTGTGTGTGTGTTTGAAAGAGAGAGCGTGTGTGCGTGCGTGGGTTGGTGTGTGTGCACATGTGTGTTTGAGAGTGTTTTAAATGCAATTACTTGGGTTTTGTTTAACTATGAAACATGAAATGTGGAGTTATCTGCTTTTGCCAAAAAAAAATGACTGTTGGAGTTATCTGCTTTTGCTAAAAAACAAACATATACATACATTTATACATATATTCACATATATAATTTACATTATATATATAAATAAAAAATAAAAAAATAAAAAAAACATACTTACAATGAATTTTAATTTTTTTATTTACCTGTATTTTTTAGAGTTATCATTACTTAATCAAAACAGCCCAACTGCAGTTTGATTGTTATAACTTGGAATGCACCAAAAAAACAAAAAACAAACATGATTTGTGAGAATTCATAAAAATGGAGTTATCCGTTTTTGCAAATAAACTCTTCATTTTAAGATGTATGCCAAGTGTCACAAATTAAACTAGTATATGTTCAGTTAATTGTCCACCTTACATGTCTGAGTCTCGAGAGATTGCAAAATTCAAGTGACAAAATGATGCTTGAAAGTTTGAGCACGTTCAAACGGTCTATCTAATCAGCTCGAGTGGAGGTATATATACATATACATATACAGACGAGAGCCGACTCGCCTTACCGCAACAGTTTTCTGCATCCCTCCGCCAACCCGCGCCTCACTCTCGGCTGAGATATGAGGCAAACTCTGGGTTTGGGCTAAATCAATTCCAAGCTCAGAGTTTGGGCAAAATAAAATTCCAAACAAATTCCAAGATCTGAGCCCTCGATCCCCTTGGATGGCACGCCAAATACGCTATATTATATTATATTATATATTATAAATTAGTTCATTTGTAAGTGTGAACCTGTGAAAACAACTGCCACAGGTAATAGTACATTTATATATTTATTGAAGATTTTTGGCATTTTATTGTTTTCCATAAATCAAAATGTATTGCATTTATGAAGAAAAAGTTCAGCACCCAGCTTTATCGCTATTGCCTCAATGGTGTTCCGTGTCTTTAAGTGGATTAGGATTGTTTGTGATTTGGTCTTAGTGACTTAGGAGTCCTCTTGAATACGCCTACTGTTTCACAGACTTAGGAGCTAGTTTTAACGCTAAAATGCTTTGTGAAATACTCTGAGGAAAAAAAATTTAGGAGTCCTAAAATGAGGACTGACACGCCCATTATTTTAAGAGTTTCTCCTAAATCTGAGAGTTAGGAGCTACTTTTAAGCCTTAAGATGTTTTGTGAATACGGCCCCAGATCTGTAGAAGTTCTCACAATTTATGTTGATATATCAATACTTGTGTAGTCACTAACTTCATATTTAGAAGTACAAACAAAAAGAAGAAAAACATTACATTGTGCTTTGAATTTCAAAAACGCAAAAAGGGATTCAGTTCCACAATGATTTGCAGCAAGCTAATAAAAGTAATTTTCAACAAGCGTCGGCAGAGTCACATTGGACAGAAAAACACTGGAAAGCAGAGAGACGCAGTGATAGAGTGAAAGAAAAGGGGGAACACACCGGCTGGTCCCTCACCTGGGCGTGCAGGGCGGCAGCGGCAGCAGCAGCCGCGGGATAGGTGAAGGCAGCGTGAGGCAGGCCTGGGGTCAGTTCAGTGGTGTAGAGGGGATACGGAGCCCATGCCTCAGGAGACGCAGGGATCAGTGCTGCCCCCGTCAGGTCATCTACAGAATCACACACATCTAAGAGTCACATACCAAACCAGACGCCAGGGAGCTGAATCACTGAAGACACATTACAGCACCATTCAACAAAAATATTTGAAAGAAATAACCGTTTTTATTCAGCAAGGACACATTAAATTGATCAATAGTGACAGTAAAGACATTTATAATGTTACAAAAGATTTCCAATTCAAATAAATGCTGTTCTTTTGAACTTTCTATTAGATAAAAAGGTTTCTTGTGCAGCAAATCAAACAAGCTAACAAAGGGACTAATAATAGCATACATCTGAATCTCAGACATTTGCTAGTGACTTATTCCAAATGGGTGAATCAAAGCCATGTTCTGCTGAGAGCCGGGCGTAAGCACTGTGGTTTACTCACATGGGTCTCGAGCGATGAAGTGCGCACCTAGAGCCGGGTGCAGGTTGGAAGGGTTTGGCGTGGCCATCAGTTTACTCTTCGCCATCTTAGTGTTGGCTTTAGCAAACTCCAGACGCAGCGTTTGAGGACTCTCTGGGTCAAAGCGGATGCCCTGAGAACAGATGAGATTAGAGTTGACTGAATACAGCCTAATTACACCTCAATTAGTTTTCACAAATCAGTTAACATGTCCATATAACAGAACATCAGGTTTCCCTCTGCAGCACAAGTGCACCGATTCCCAGAGGATTCTACATCCAGCCTGAAACGCATGATGTCATGGAACTTTTCTTAGGGACCAACACGACCAACAAGTGAAACTTCCCCCCCCATAGAGGAGAGCAGCATCTAAATCAGACTTTTAAGAGCAAAGTTTGGAGGACGTAAAGCACAGAGCCTAATAAATAATTAAAAGTTGCCATCGCTTCAGCTTACTGACGGACCAACGGTTACTTACATTCAACGCATTCTTGGCCGCTTCAGCCCCAGACCGGCTGTCAAACGTGACAAATCCCACCGGCTAGAGAATGGAAAGAAACCCATCAGATGGACAGATGCACGGACAGAGGGAGAGAGAAAATTAGTTTTGCATTCAACACAAATGAAGTAGAAAACAAATCTCATTAAATGTTATTGTTATACTGCATTTCACCACTGCATTTCAAAAAAAAAAATATAGTTTTATAATTGTAATGGGAATTAAATTTAGGACCAAGATTTCTCATGAGAATTAAGCAGTCTCTCCTAAATCACATAATTTAAAAACTGACATGCATACAAATTTTGGGTACATTTCATGTCCATTGATGAGAAATTCTTTAACAATTTTCTTCAGAAACATTTTATCCATTAAGAGAAAGCATACTGTAATCTCACACCAATATTTTTACGCACCCTGTTTTTTTTTTTAGTTTGCTTGAAATTGTATTGAAGCTTGTTTCCACCATGAAATAAAAAAGGTAATTGACTCAGAATTGCGAGATAAAGTCAGAATTTTGTGTTATAATGTACAATTATGAGGGGAAAAGACTGACATTTTTTTCCTCAGAATTGCACGTTTATATCTCAATTCTGACTTTAAACTCCAAATTCTGACTTTTTCTTTATAACTTGCAATTGCTTGTTTTAATGCAATTCTGACTTTATAACTCCCAATTGCGAGAAAGTCAGAATTGCAACTTATCAAGCTTCCATAAAAATGCCTATTTTGCTTAAATTATTTTTTTTTTCCCCAATGTCAGCTTTTTGAAGTGAGTGGGTCTTGAGATCAATATCCATAAAAGTCAAAATTATCTATATTAAATTTCTACGATCTAAATACCTTAGAAAAATAGATTGCGTTTAAATGCAATTCTTTCAAATAAACTTTTTTAATTTTTTTTTATTAATGTCCACAAATTCTGTCAACTATGTTACAAACCTACAGAAGAGGATTAGGGCCAAGCAATAATAAAAAAAAAAAAAAACCATCTCGAGATTAAAGTTGTTAAATTTCAAGAAAAAAGTAGAAATAAAATGTTGAGAATAAAGTCATAAATTATGAGAACAAATTCTTAATTTAATAAATTTGTTCTCAATCTAAACGACTTTCTCGTAATTTAACGAATTTGTTCTCATAATCTAATGACTTTATTCTCAACATTTTATTTCTACTTTTTTCTTGAAATTTAACAACTTTAATCTCGAGATGGTTTTATTTTTTTATTATTGCTTGGCCCTAATCCTCTTCTGTAGGTTAACAGTTGACAATTTTTGTGGACATTAATAAAAAAAAAAAAATAAAAAAAGTGTTTATTTGAAAGAATTGCATTTAAACTATTTTTCTAAAGGTATTTAGATCGTATAAATTCTCTTCAACATTTTATCTAGACTTTCTTGAAATTTAACGAGTTTCTCGTAATTTAAGGAGTTCATTCTCAACATTTTATTTCAACTTTCTTGAAATTTAACGAATTTATTCTCAACATTTTCTCTCGACTTTCTTGAAATTTAACGAGTTTATTCTCAACATTTTCTCTTGACTTTCTTGAAATTTAACGAGTTTCTCGTAATTTAAGGACTTCATTCTCAACATTTTATTTCAACTTTCTTGAAATTTAACGAGTTTATTCTCAACATTTTCTCTCGACTTTCTTGAAATTTAACGAGTTTATTCTCAACATTTTCTCTTGACTTTCTTGAAATTTAACGAGTTTCTCGTAATTTAAGGACTTCATTCTCAACATTTTATTTTGACTTTCTTGAAATTTAACGAGTTTATTCAACATTTTATCTTGACTTTCTTGAAATTTAACGAGTTTCTCGTAATTTAAGGACTTCATTCTCAACATTTTATTTTGACTTTCTTGAAATTTAACGAGTTTCTCGTAATTTAAGGACTTCATTCTCAACATTTTATTTTGACTTTCTTGAAATTTAACGAGTTTATTCAACATTTTATCTTGACTTTCTTGAAATTTAACGAGTTTCTCGTAATTTAAGGACTTCATTCTCAACATTTTATTTTGACTTTCTTGAAATTTAACGAGTTTCTCAACATTTTATTTTGACTTTCTTGAAATTTAACGAGTTTATTCAACATTTTATCTTGACTTTCTTGAAATTTAACGAGTTTCTCGTAATTTAACGAGTTTATTCTCAACATTTTATCTTGACTCTTGAAATTTAACGAGTTTCTCGTAATTTAAGGACTTCATTCTCAACATTTTATTTTGACTTTCTTGAAATTTAACGAGTTTCTCAACATTTTCTCTTGACTTTCTTGAAATTTAACGAGTTTCTCGTAATTTAACGAGTTTATTCAACATTTTATCTTAACTTTCTTGAAATTTAACGAGTTTCTCGTAATTTAAGGACTTCATTCTCAACATTTTATTTCAACTTTCTTGAAATTTAACGAGTTTATTCTCAACATTTTCTCTCGACTTTCTTGAAATTTAACGAGTTTATTCTCAACATTTTCTCTTGACTTTCTTGAAATTTAACGAGTTTCTCGTAATTTAAGGACTTCATTCTCAACATTTTATTTTGACTTTCTTGAAATTTAACGAGTTTATTCTCAACATTTTCTCTTGACTTTCTTGAAATTTAACGAGTTTCTCGTAATTTAAGGACTTCATTCTCAACATTTTATTTTGACTTTCTTGAAATTTAACGAGTTTATTCTCAACATTTTCTCTTGACTTTCTTGAAATTTAACGAGTTTCTCGTAATTTAAGGACTTCATTCTCAACATTTTATTTTGACTTTCTTGAAATTTAACGAGTTTATTCTCAACATTTTATCTTGACTTTCTTGAAATTTAACGAGTTTCTCATAATTTAAGGAGTTCATTCTCAACATTTTATTTTGACTTTCTTGAAATTTAACGAGTTTATTCTCAACATTTTATCTTGGCTTTCTTGAAATTTAACGAGTTTATTCAACATTTTCTCTTGACTTTCTTGAAATTTAACGAGTTTATTCTCAACATTTTCTCTTGACTTTCTTGAAATTTAACGAGTTTCTCGTAATTTAACGAGTTTCTCGTAATTTAACGAGTTCATTCTCATTTTATTTCGACTTTCTTGAAATTTAACAACTTTAATCTCTAGATGTTTTATTTTTTTTATTGCTTGGCCCTAATCCTCTTCCGTACAAACCAAACACCCCCTTTAAAAAAAAAAAGGTTTATCCCAAAATCATGCGACAAGCATCATGCGATGTCATTTTCTTCTGCAGCAGATATTTTGAACACATTATGGTAAATATCCTCTTTAATTTCTTATTTGATCTCCAATGATCTATTGTCAATGAGTATATTAATTGCCATCAACTATATTGGGTTCATATATTAGGCCTGCCATTGAATTGAGGCAAAATGTTCAGCTGTGTTACGGTCATTGTCAACCATGTTTTTGACTGATTTTTTTTAAACATTTTCAATATCTAGTCTGCTGCTTTTGATATCATTTCAGAGAATAGTTTACATCCACATGGACTGGACTTTTGAAATGACATTCTTAAACTATTAAAGTGATATTTAAAGTAGAATTGATAAAAATCTGAGAAGCTGAGAATTTTACATCTGGGGAAAAAAAAAAAAGAAAAAAAAAACCTTTAAAATAATCACGACGCATGACAGAATAAACCAAAAAACATTGAATCGAGTCGGTTAAAGTGTAGTACTCAAGTGTGCATGTAGTGGCGTACAGTTAGTCCGTAACAGTTGACAAATTCAACAGGGAACTTTTTTTTTGTGTAATGTCAAAATGGTGTTTAATGATTAAGCTTTGCAACTAGCAGATAAGTTACACTGATAAAATATAAAGTGAAATCAATAGTTGTTTCGAGAAAGCATATTGTTTTTTGCTTATGTGAATGTGGTACAGATAGAGGGATGGATATATTAATTTATGTAAATATCAATTTCAAATGTATGTTTGATTTTGTTTTACATTTCCCAGTCAGATTTATTACATTTATGCATTTGGCAGACGATTTTATCCAAAGCGACTTACATTGCATTATACATTCCATTATACTATAATATATATATCCATGTATATACTTTTAAACAAATATAATATCACATTTCCACCTCAATAATTGTTTCAACTTTACCTGTTTTGAGGTCAGTTTTATGAGAGATCCTTCATATCCCTGTTTGATAAAAGGACAAATAATGAAAACAATTCTTAAATCACAGCCAGAAAAAGGAACTTCCAAACAAAACTTCCAGCTTTTTTTCCTCTCAGGCGGACGTCTCTTACCTTGAAGGGTCTGAACAGCAGGTAAAGCTCACGTGGTTTGATGTCAACAGGCAGCCCGCTGACAAAGAGCGTTCGTACCTAGAAAAGGGAAATGCCTAAATGACATCAGCACAAAATGACCGACAGACACCAAAAAAGCCGTGACCTCTGAGCTATGAGTGCTGTACTTAGAAATGTGCACCTGAAAAGGACAAAAAAATTCAAACTACCTTTGATTGTCTCTCTCCCTTCCTATTGTGTCAGAGTCTCCCCGTTTGTCTGCAGAATTTGCTATCAGAGACTGAATGTGTTCAGATCAAAATCATGAGATTGTGTTAGTTTAGTGAGCAGAAGTGTGTGCGTGGTGATCAAGTGTGTGTGACCCTAAGCATGGATGCAGAGACTTCTGCAGGGCACGGACAGCATTATTGCTCCAATGTGAGTGGAAGGTAGAAAATCTAATTTAACTCGGCAAATCAACAGGATGGATCAAATGATATTACAGTGAACAAAGAGAGCGCAAAGGGCAGTCAAATAAAGAAAATTCATTGAAGTATGAACAGCAAACTCCACCTCAGAATTCCTAGAACACATTTTATCCAACAAGTTAAGACCAAGTATCACGGATTCTGGAGTTACTCAACGAGCATTTAAAAACAGATGTAGCAACTCTATACAGATCTACAGGGCAGAAGAGAAAGATTGGAGGAAGGACACAGTGTGCTATGACCTTTTACGGAAAAGACGGGAGAGAGAGCACTTTGGTTCAGGCTGACCCATCACATTCTCCAAACGCTACAGAGGTGAACAGCCATAATCTGAAAGACACTGGTTTTTGGGTCAGTCTCACAAAAACATGTCCAGGTCACATTTTATCACAGAACCAAAAGAAAGTTAAGATTTTTTTTTTTTTAATTGTTTAAATCTAAAACGTCCTGTAAGGGTTTTCTCTTCTTTTCATTGTGACAAAACAATTTCCCCACAAAAGTTTTGTAATTCCTATCATTTTCTATTTGGATTCTCTAATATAATATATTATAATATAAAACTACAGCAATACAAAAAAAAAAAAATAATAATTCCCATGTTTTTTTTTTGTTTTGTTTTTTTAGTAATTCCTATATATTATATTATATTATATTATATTATATTATATTATATTATATTATATTATATTATATTATATTATATTATATTATATTATATTATATTATATTCAAAAATTACAGCAATAAATAATTCCCGTGTTTGTTTAAGTACCTTCTATCATTCGATATTATAACAATTATATTATATATTAGATTATATTATATTAGTAACAAATAACAGCAACAATACAAATAAATAAAATAATTTAATAAAGTTTAAAAAATTTTAAAAAAAAAAGTTCAACTAGATCCTTTAAATCCATTCAATATGGATTACAAATACAACTTTAATATAACGGTAATAAAAATAAAAACAGCAACAATACAAAAACTAATTCCTGTGTTTTTTTAATTCCTATTCTCAGTGTGAATTGTGAGTAATTTGTCCTTTAATATTATATTTTTATTAAATAATAATAATAATAATAATAATAATAATAATAATAATAATAATAATATTATTATATTAATAATAATAATATTATTGGTAATTTCTATTATCCTCAGTGCAGACACAGTAATTTGTCCTGCATTGAAAAATTATTCTCATGATGTTATAACATTTTCTTTTGTCACATTAACTTAGATTATTAATGTGGTTCAGATAAAATAATATTGAGTTTCTGTTGATTAAACCAATCACTTTCATTGTATCAACTCAAATTTTTAATGTAAATGAACTCAATTTTAAGGCAATCAGGTAACCAAGTTAAACTTTTTTTACCGTGTGTAGGGGTAAAAAAAAACAAACAATCAATTATGTAAAATCATGAATGTCACAATGCAAAGAAAGTAACGTCCATTTTTAAATTTTAATATTAATAATTAAGGTAAAATGTTAAAATAATATTTATATGACCCAGACATGTTCAGGAAGAAAGTCACCATTTTATCCTGCACTAACAATATCAAAAACACTTTTTTTTTTTTTGGACCAGCACCATGACAATATCATGTTATGGACATGTCATATGATAGTAACGTGGTATTCTTTGGTACACCGATTGAGCACCATGGGACATAAAATACTGTATATGGTTCCACCACTAAAACCTAAAAACAGTGTCAGATCATTAAAGTGCTAAAACAAAGGTTCAGATTTCTCTACACATTTCCACCAATACATCAGCCACTGGAAACCCATCATTTCCTGACCGGCTCAGAGGAGCGAGTGGAGGAACGGCTGCAGGCGAGAGCGCTCTCAGAGTTCAGGCTGATGTCAGTTTAAAAACCCTCAGCATAAACTTTGATTATCCTCAATGTTCCTGAAACATGAGCATCAGCGCTCAAGCGCTGCCAACAGCTGAGAGGGTAAATAAACAACAGGAATTTAATCAAAAAGGAATAAACACACTCCACAAACACAAATAACGGACAATGTGCCACTTAATAAGCAAAATAAACAGTTGATTTTGTTGCCGGTCAGAAAGATGACGCAGGACAGAAACAAAGGGCACATATGAAGGGGGGGGACGTGAACGGCTGAGGGAGGAAACCCCTGTCCTAATTATTGCAGGTTCAGGCTTGAACACAATGAACAATCTGAACACGCCACACCAAACGCACTGACCCAGCGCTGCCCAGTAACAATGACAGGACACAACTCCCACGCCAAACCCTGAACGAGAGTCCAGATTAGACTACAGGAGCCTTTACGCAACCATCCTCACAAACTTCACTTTAACATTAAGCTCAAGTCTGATATTTTCTGAAAGGGAGTGTTTTGCACTGTAACATCTTGAGTAAACACACTAAACTGCAGGAAATGCCTCTACAGGAGGTCAGAGGTGACAACGAGACCGGGCCCAAATACTCAAGAGTGTAGAAACTAGTTTAAAAATAAGATTCTATACAGGATGTGTGTGACACTGGATCACAAAACCAGTCAGAAGTCGAACAGGTATATTGTATATGTAGCGATAGCAAACAATGGGTCAAAATTATCAATTTCTCTTTTATGCCAAAATCTTTAGGATATTAAGATGTTACATGAAGATATTTTGTATGCATTGTGGATATGCATTGCTAAGGACTTCATTTGGACAACTTAAAAAGGTGATTTTCTCCATTTAGATTTTTTTTTTTTTGCACCCTCGGATTCCAGATTTTCTTGTTGTATCTTGGCAAAATATTGTCCTAACAAGCCTAATCAAGGGAAAGCTTATTTATTCATCTTTCAGATGATGTATAGATCTCAATTTAAAAAAAAAAAAAAAATGACCCTTATGACTGGTTTTGTGGTTCAGGGTCACATATAAGGCTTCAATAGAAATTGAGTTGTTTATTTCACTCAATTTACTGAAAGTGGTGCAACACTCATTTTAATGTAAAGGCCAAATACAAGTTGCAAAAAAAAATTAAAATGGAAATGTAAATAAAATAAAAAAAATGCCTCCATTGGAAGGCAGATGACAGACTGGAAACAGATACCGAAAAAGGACAAGTTACAGATTAATAATTTTTTACTAAAAACAATGTCTTTATCAACGCAAATATCCGTTTATGTATAATTTCCATTAAAAAAAAAAAATACAAAAAAAATATATATCTATATATATATATAGCGCCAAAAACACTACACTGTACCAGCATAAATGAGATTTAATCAAAATTAAATTAAAAACAACAAAGTAAAAATACGTTTTTTTATTATATATATATATATATATATATATATATATATATATATATATATACACACACACACACACACACACGTTATCTCTTGCGGACTCACGTTCAGTACGTCAGTGTTTGCGCGTGTTTAATGAAACCATAAGAATGACTGGAGAAAAACAAGAGCAGAAACACTTTAACACCCACTGGAGTGTTAGCTTGTTAAATCTGGCTTTAAACTTTATCCACAGTCACACAAGAGAGTGTGTGTCTCATCAGGTGAGTCTCATATTTCAATGCCAACTTTAAGATTAATCATCAACAGACTCCGCATTCCTCTCAAACTTCTCCTCAGCAAACGCTTTTCCCTCAACCCGCAACAAACATGCATTTAAACAACCGAACGCCTCTTAAAACACGAGTTTTAAACATGCCAAAAGAGTTTCCACCGCTGGCAGAAGCTTGAACTTCACCAAATGGAAGTTTAGGTTTACTAAAAGAGTTTATTTCTCTTACCTCCTCTTCTAATGAAACACTGGTGTTCGTCTCTGAATCTGACTTCAGACTCATTGTGTAACTTTAACGCTTCTTTGTGCCAGAAAAATAAAAAATCAGTTTCCCTGTCGGTGATTTTGTCCCTGGTGTGCGTTAAAGTTGCAGAAGAGAATCTCGTGTCGTTTGTGCCCAGTGAAGCCGTGAGTTAAAGCCACAATCCGAAAGTAAAGGTGAGAGGTGCTCTGTGAGGGTGACAGAAGGGAAAGGAGGTGATTTTTGAAGTTTTTCCCCCTCGCTCACATCAAGCTCGTTTGAGTTGAAGTGGAAAGAAAGGAGAAAATAGGAACCGTTGGTAGATTTAAAGCTGAAGTTGTGCGTCTGCTCTTCTGTCCTATTAGCGGATCAATCATGTTAAATGCGCGCACCCGTGCTTCAGATGGGACTCAGCTGCGCGAGGCCCGGCCCACTTTACCACCACCACCACCATCATCAACATATCTAACCCCTCCTTTACACCCATGCCTGCCTCTATATCAAACCCTGCCTACATAATTGCTGTGTCCAAAACCAAGGAGGTCTATAATAATTACTAGAAAATGTCTGCCATTCATCTCAACGACCCCAAATCTTTGCTCATCAGAGTGATTGGCGTGTTTGGGGTCATTGAGATGAATGGCAGACATGAGAATGAGCCGCAGGAAAGTGACAGAAGTTTTTTAAGTGAAAAACACAACCCTTCACCATGGCCACTAAGGGCTAAATTGTCAATTTCATGTTTTTAAGAGCTTCCAATGCTTTCTGTAACCAACCGGGTGCTGGAAAAATTGCGCAAAATCTGCTTATAATTTTTAAATAATTCGTACAAGAAATGTTCAATCAGAATAAGGCTACTTTTAAATCTTATATGGTTTTTGGTTTATATGGTTTCAGACCAGCTTGCAAGACATGTCTAATGATCTAAAACAAATTCAAGTAAGGTAGGCCTATATATATATATATATATATATATATATATATATATATATGTGTGTATGTATGTATATATATAGGTGTGTGTGTGTGTGTATGTATGTATGTATATTTTTTTTTTCACTTTAAATTTAGTTAGTTTAATAATTTTGTTGTTTTTGTCATTTTATTTTTTTTAAATGTCTATATTGTTTTTATTCATTTTTATTTATTAGATTGTTTATTTAAATTTAGTACTTCAAATTAAATTAAATAGAAATGAGAGATGTTACCTTGACAACTAGCTAAAATAAAATGTTTTTATTTATTTAGTATTTTATTTTATTTCCGTCAACGTTTTTTATTTTTTATGGTTTTAGATTTAGTAAAAGGGGTGGTTCATTGTGATTTCATTTTTTTAACTTTAGTTAGTGTGTAATGTTGCTGCTTGAGCATAAACAGTATCTGCAAAATTACAGCGCTGAAAGTTCAATGCAAACGGAGATATTGTCTTTTAAAGTTATGGCAGTTTAATGCCTACAAAACGACCGCTTTGGACTAAAACAAGCTTCTTCCCGGGTTGGTGACATCATAAACCCTGCAATTATCATAAACCCTGCCCACGGTTTGGCTTCACTAGCCAGTTGGCTAAATTCCACTCCAACAAGCACCAACAAACTTCTATGTTCATAGGCAAACAGTTGTTCATGCTATAAATTAAAAGATACCTTTACAAAAATGCGACTACTCAGTCATGTATTCAGCTACAGTAAAGCTTTAATCAGGATATATATCGAAAGCTTACATAAACAGCAGTAACATTTACAAGTGACAGCATATCTAAACACAAATACAAACAGAAATACTCACCATTCAGAAACGTCCTTTAAAAGCCGTGCTTGCAGAGGTTCTGCTTGACCCTCTTCATCATTACTGCTATCCGGGTCTGATTCAGGCTTAATTTAATACGGCAATATAGATGCCATTATTTACATTTCCACTGAAGCACATTTAACAACTAATGGTAAGGGGTGTGGTGTTTCCGGATGCTTCAGCGAATCACAATACACTGGGCCAGCTAACCAATCTGAGACCATTGCTATTTCGGCGGGAGTGGCTTCATAGAAGCAGGAAGTCAAACCGGCTGTTCAAATGACAATAGAAACAGCGGTGTAGAATAAAGGTAAAATATATGAAAAAATACAGTGTTTTTTTTTTTTTAAACGAAGCATTAAAGTTGCCCTAGAATTAAAATTTTTATTTATCTTGGCATAGTTGAATAACAAGAGTTCAGTACATGGAAATGACATACAGTGAGTCTCAAACTCCATTGTTTCCTCCTTCTTATATAAATCTCATTTGTTTAAAAGACCTCCGAAGAACAGGTGAATCTCAACATAACACCGACTGTTACGTAACAGTCGGGATCATTAATATGTACGCCCCCAATATTTGCATATGCCAGCCCATGTTCCCAACATTATGAAAGGCATTACACAAGGGCAGCCAGTATTAACGTCTGGATCTGTGCACAGGTGAATCATCAGACTAGGTAAGCAAGCAAGGACAACAGCGAAAAATGGCAGATGGAGCAATAATAACTGACATGATCCATGATAATATGATATTTTTAGTGATATTTGTAAATTATCTTTCTAAATGTTTCGTTAGCATGTTGCTAATGTACTGTTAAATGTGGTTAAAGTTACCATCGTTTATTACTGTATTCACGGAGCCATCGCTATTTTCATTTTTAAACACTTGCAGTCTGTATAATTCATAAACACAACTTCATTCTTTATAAATCTCTCCAACAGTGTGTAATGTTAGCTTTAGCCACAGAGCACTATCAAACTCATTCAGGATCAAATGTAAACACCCAAATAAATACTATACTCACATGACCCGAAGCATGCATGCAGTATGCATGACGAACATCTTGTAAAGATCCATTTGAGGGTTATATTAGCTGTGTGAACTTTGTTTATGCAGTGTATTATAGAGTCGCGAGCTCGATGGGCAGGGAGCACGAGATTTAAAGGGCCAGCAGCCCTGAATCGTTGCATAGTTAATGATGCCCCAAAATAGGCAGTTAAAAAAATTTATTTAAAAAAATCTATGGGGTATTTTGAGCTGAAACTTCACAGACACATTCAGGGGACACCTTAGACTTATATTACATCTTGTAAAAAAATGTTCGATGGCACCTTTAAGACATGTTACACTGTCATGTTAAAAGCGTTCCAAGGCACTTCAGTGGGCCTTTAATGATAATAACCCTGTTAAACACGGCTTCTATCAACCAGTCCATGCCATCGTATCTCACCCTTATATCTTCCTGATGTGTTTTTTAAAATTAAAATAAAATTATATCATCAAACCTTGGCTGTGGATCATCTAACCCTGCCTATTTCTCTGACCTTGTATTCTAAACCTAAACCTGCCTACTGATCATTTACCTCTTTATATCTAACCAGGGCCATTGCTAAAATCCATAGGACCCAGGACTGCATTTTATGGATGGACCCACTCTACCTCAGGCCCAATGGATAGACGATACCACACAGAGGACCGTGGTGGGGCCGTGACAACATCGACGACAGTCCTGTATGTAACCCAACATCTTTCTTTACTATCTACTTTCTGTACTCCATAATTGAATGTTTTCCTAATTGTTACAAATTTACTGCAGGGTCTTATTATGAAAGCTTATACAGTAGGGGTGTGTGTGTGTGTGTGTGTGTGTGTGTGTGTGTGTGTGTGTGTGTGTGTGTGTGTGTGTGTGTGTGTGTGTGTGTGTGTGTGTGTGTGTGTGTGTGTGTGTGTGTGTGAGTGTGTGAGTGTGAAATGCCACAGTTCCCTTGAATATAAAGCGAGACCGAATCAACACATTTTATCTGGCTGAACTATTGCTCTGGGTTCTTTGGCCCCATGTTACATGTGATGTTAATACTGGATACAGCTTACACAAATTTAGTTTCTGATTAATATTCCACATTGCTTTTTTTCTAAATATCCTATGAAGTCTGCAAAATCTCACAGCTGTCCCATGTGACGTGCTCGGCTCGGTCTTGTGACGCTCTTGATTTCCCGCGCATGTTTTATGGTAAATGTGCTCGAGCATTAAAGCATTTAGCAGACACTTGTGTTAAAGCAGACAAACAAAAATAGAAGAATAAATTAATCAGGTTACACATCATTCTTTACAAAGCTTTTTTAATTTCTGTATATTTAATTAATGCTCCTTCATTTATTGTATTTTCAGTGCCTTTTTGCTCAAAATCAAATTTTTGCTCAAACTTCAAGACTTTCCTCTGATAATATACTGTAGCATTATGCCTGTAAATATTGTTCATTTAAATATTATAGTATGTACTTCTGTAAAAATCATAATAATTACAATTAAATAAATTAAAATAATTAGATTAGGTATTAAATTGAAAAAAAAATTACATCAACAATTATGTAATGGTACATGATAATATATAATACTATTAATCTGACTATAGTACTATTATTATAATTCATTTTATTATATATTTTAAAATATATATTTTTAATAAATGTAATTGTTCATATTAATTATATTATATTATATTATATTATATTTTTGTTTGTAAATATTGTAATATTAATTTTATTTAAATATTATAGTATGTACTTCTGTAAATATCAAAATAATTAAAATAAAATAAATTCAAATAATAATATTAGGTATTAAATAAAATAAAAATGGCATCAACAATTTTGTAATGTTACATGATAATATATAATAATATTAATCTGACTATATTACTATTATTATAAATAATATTTTAATATATATTTTAAAATATATATTTTTTATAATTAATTGTAATTATAACTATTATATTATTATATTTTTGTCTGTAAATATTGTAATATTAATTTTATTTAAAAATTATAATATGTACTTCTGTAAATATCATAATAATTAAAATAAAAAACATTATAATGTGAAGAATAAGAGATTAGGTACTAAATTAAATAAAAATTACATCAACAGTTATTGTGCATGATAATGTATAATAATATTAATCTGACTGTATTACTATTATTTTAATTCATATTTTAATATATATTTTATATATAAATATAAATATTATATTATATTATATTATATTATATTATATTATATTATATTATATTATATTATATTATATTATATTATATTATATTATTACATTTAATTGAATATATTGTTATTTTACCATTATTGGCCATTATTTTACTATTTTAAGGTCAGCTGGTTCTTTTTGAGCATCATATGATGTGTTTCTCTGAATGACAGGGGTGTTTTCACATTCTGATCTGTAATATCTGATCTACAGACTCATTGGTGTTCGCTATCATGTGTTTTAGTCTGTGATTCAACTAGTCTACTATTTACACAAGCAGAGCTGAAGTCAGCTTCCGCCTAAGGTACCAGTGTGTGTGTGTGTGTGTGTGTGTGTGTGTGTGTGTGTGTGTGTGAGTGTGTGCACAGGAATGACTGGTTTCCTGACTTTGTACTGGAACACAATTACTCTGAGACAAAAAAACCTGCTGCCAGGATCCTAAAAAGGTCTGAGGCCTTAACAATCATTTACCTGCTTACTGCTTAACTAAAGCAATCTCTGACCTTCCTAGTTCATATTTGAAGAGGAAAAGATGCCACAGTATCAGCAGTTTACACCTTCAATCACTGATATTTTGATATAATTTTACTGGATTGACAATTGTTGTAGTATTACAGCTGTAGTGTAAGCTTATTTGTTTACAGTCCTTCCATGTACAGAACACCATTTCTGTAAAGACAGGCATTTAAGAAATCGTGCAATCCAGACAGCTTTGGGTTTAATAGTATTTATTTATTGCTTTATTTTTCCATTGTTAAGTTTAGCAAGTGCTAAATATTCATGAGCATTGCTAAAAGGGTTCTGAGCCACTAATTAACATGTGACTCATAAATGCACACTCATGTCCATTGAGAGTTTTTATGTAGAAAAGGTCTCTTTAAGATCTCATATTGTTGCAGAAGTGAAAGCAGTTTAAAAAAATTGAATTTCTAAAAAATATACAAGTTTAAGTTTACTGAAAAACAAATATATTGAACTAAAAATTAAAATTTTATGCAAAATATACATTTTACAAAATAATTTTGACTCTAAAATGGCTAGAAAATCAAAGCCATATGTCTAAGCAAGTTGTGTTCCAAATTTGAAGTTGATATTAGAAGCATCAATAAATATTAATATCAATAAATATTTTTATTACAGGATGGATTAACGGATTTACATTACTACATTTAACATATAATTTGCAATTGTTTAATAAAAGAGAAAAGCAAGTAAATTCAAGCGATCTGGTTGTTACATTCGTGTCACGAGTTTAACGCCGCTGCGTTAAGTATTGTAGCCAATCACAGGCATTTCTATTGAAAATAATGACCAATCAGAGGTGTTTAAGTAACTAGAAGTGAGAATCCACTCAGTTTCACTCAAAACGCTGAATGAGTTTATATGTTTAGTGCAAGTTTACTAAGTGCACAAATCCTCTCGGAAACATGATGTAAATAAAAGATTCATTTTGAAGTTTAGTAAAATTCATTGATTAAAACGTGAGTTTGCACTGAACTGCCTGACAGCTTCAGTGATTATAAAGGAAAAGTTTTTGTTTTTCATGAGACATACTTCACACTTCAGTCCGAAAACTGACAAAAATTGATTTTTTAATGTTATAATAGTGATTTGATTCGCAATTTGAAGAAAAGTTTTTGTTTTTCATGAGACATATACTTCACACTTCAGTCCAAAAACTGACAAAAATTGATTTTTTAATGTTATAATAGTGATTTGATAATCTCTAAAAATAAATTCAAAAGCAAAATGTGTAAAAATAAATAAATAAATAAATTTTAGGGAGTGGAAATGGCTAATGAGCCAATAAGTGGTCCTCTGCAGCCATCTACTGGTTATACTGTAATTTCATGTCTTTTAAATTTAATAGCTTCATAAAAGTGTTTGTATTTCACCAAGTGTTAGTTTTCCTACATTTTTGTTGAACTAAACTTTAAAATTTTTGAAGGATGAACAAAAACATTTTTGGACTTCACATTAAAAATAACATTGAAATTGGATAATATTCAGACTTTTGAGCTTTGAAGTGCTGGAAAAAGTTGTGTGAAGAAAAGTCCTTCATTCTTATAACATTGGTCTTTAACTGTCTGGCTTATGATCAAAGCTATATGTGATTAATCTTTGGACGTACCACACACACACACACACACACACACACACACACACACACACACACACACGTTGAAAGAGTAAGATTTGATGACGTCATCAGAGTTCACCATACCTTGGCTTTTGGTGAATTGACGCCACTGGTTGATATCACAAAAATTAAGTGCACTAAAAGTATTTAAAGTACCATTTTCATAGTAAAACAGTGAATTTTGAGATTTTAAGCTTTTTAATGAAATCATATGACCATTACTAAAAATGTGATACAGGTAAGAAGGGAAAAAAGGCTGCAAAAAAGTTTGGCTACCAGGACACTAGCTTTGTTTTCATCCAAAGTTGTGAATTTAAAAGTATAGTTCACCCAAAAATGAAAACTACCCCATAATTTACTCACGCTCAAGCCATCTTAGGTGTATATGACTTCTTTCAGATGAACACAATCAGAGATGTATTAAAAAATATTCGGACTCTTCCAAGTTTTATAATGGGAGTGACTGAAGGATGAGTTTTTGAAGTCCAAAAAAAGTGTATCCATCCATCATAAATGTACTCCACGCAGCTCCAGGGGGTTAATAAAGGCGCGAAGCATTTAAATATTTATAAAGTAAAATAACGAGCTTCCGGTGCGACAGCCATATGCATTCGACTTGTGTCTCCAGAATGCAAGTTAACAGGCTAAAGAATGCTATAAAATTAGATAAATCAAGTTTATTTTTTGTCATTTAATGCACCTTCATTTATTGTAATTTCAGTGCTGCTTTGCACAGATATAAATCAACTTGAACAACAACTTCCTCTAACACAGCATTTTGTCTGTAAATATTATAGTATTTATTTCTGTAAATATCATGAGACTGAATACATTTTAAATATGTTTCAGCCACAAATTCTTAAAACTGTAGTTGTTTGGTTTGTGTTTAAGCTGAATCTCTCCTCAGATCAGTCTGCAAATGACTTTCTCGGTTAATCGAGATATCAGATAAACACTCTAATTAGCAGAGGGCATGATTTGGGCGTTTCTTTTACCCTGTAGTGTCCCAGCGGGGGTCTGCATCTCTTGTGGAGACCACCCTGCCCCCTTCGAGATAAACACGTCTGCCACCGTCACCTCGCTATCAGACACGAGCGGTATAAATAACAACCCTTAACATTCTTCATCGCCATGGAGATAACAGCAAGAGGACCTAAATGAGAGCACTCACACCCCGTTAGTGTTTAGAGGAACTGCAGGGGTCAGTCTGGGGGTCAGTAATAAAATTCAGAAGATGTAAAAGTTTATAAACAATCTGAGGGATTCTGGTTTTCTTAAGGAACAGCGAACGAGCGAAAGGAATAGAGCGTCGACTCGTGTTCTCCGCTATAAATCGTGTTTGTGTATAGCTCCGTTCCTCTGTTATGATCAAAATGACAGTGTGCAGATCTCTACTGCACGAGAAGAGCAGCAAATCAGACACGTTTGTTTGACAGAGGCAGGCGAGATGTTCTCGCTCTGGGCCTGAGGTTTACACGGTCGCAGGGTTACGGCTCGGAAACCCATGCTATACACTGAAAAAATATATTTTTTGATGTTGTAAATAAAACAAAGATTACCTGAGATTTAAGTTTTTCTAAATTTCACATTTGATTTAATGTGTTACTTGCTATTTCTTTGCAGTTGTATGTGAAATTCACTAGCAATTTCTGAGTGAAAATTGTTTCTGTTTTTTCAGTGTACCGTGGAGATTTATCGGTGCCGAAAACATTCAAATCATTGTGAAGATGCATTATAAAAAGTACAATAAATTTTTTTTATTATTATTATTATTACTGATAAAATGGGTGGTGAAAATCAAGTTTTTAATGTTGTTCATATGTCCATGTGGTGTTTTTAATATGCTTTAAGACAAACCATGTGCTAATTCATTTGTCAACACCATTGCTGAATATTTTCTGCAATAAACCAAACAACGCGGTTTGAAATCGCTGGTGTTTCTGACGTCACTACCTTGTAACCAATCACGTCAACATGCCAGTGGGCTTTCGCATATCATTAACAGCAAACTAGCAGAGGAGTCTCAAGAGAAGGTTATCCTAATATTTTTCTGTTGATATGAAAAATCAGGTAGGTGGGTGTATGATGTATATTACGATGCTATGATGAACTATATGCCTTTCTCCACTGGCGTTATGAGTTGTTCAAAGCGTTTCTAAGGATACTGATTGTTAGAAGGCAGCTGTCTGACTCGTGAATGTGAACATGGTTTGTGTAACATTAGCAACACATTATAGCTGTTTGATAACATAAGTCAAGCTAAAGGCTAATCGTATTAATTACTGTTATGTGTCCAACGTTGTAAAAAGCAATACCACTGTGCAGCGTTAACGTAAGTTGACCGAGTGGATCTCTGAGCTTGTGCGAGTGAGTGGAGGCGGGGCTAATTAGCATATTCATAGATCCATGCATATTAAATAAAGCAAGGGTGTAGAGTTACATTCAAGCTATTTTAAGGCATTAAAAATTTTTTTTAACAGGAAAAAAAGGTTTAAACATGTAATTTTGGTGATCAAAGATGACTTTTAGGGGATAAAATTATTGACTACAGGAGGACTTTAACTAAAACTAAAATTATTAAAAACACATATACAAACTGAAATAAAATGAAATATAAATATTAGTTGAAAAAGTTAAACTAAACAAAAATTCGAAATGTTGCATTGACAATAAACTGAAAAAATTTAAAGTTGAAACACTAAAATTATTAACGGGAAATAAATCAAACTAAAACTGAAATAAAAATAAATGAAACCTGAAAAGCAATATTTAAAAAAATAACTAACAAAATGCACACAATGAAATTACTAAAAATATCAAAATATTAATAAAACAATAAAAGCTAAAATAACACTGGTTTGCTGAAAAGATCTTTTGCGACAACATCAGAGGACTATTCTTGGCTAATTAAAAGTAAAATAATAATAATAATTTAAGCTTGTCTTTCAGTTGTGAAAGTTTATTGGGTAAATGTAAGCAAATACTCTTTTAAGGGGCCGTTGACACAACCCCATTTTGAACTAAAAACACAAAATGTTTACATGACAACAGCATTTTGGGGGCCTGGAAACGCAAGCTTTTGAAAACAAAATTTGTGAAAAAGGGTTGCATGCATATTAAATGTTCAGTCTATAGGCACATATTGTTTCTTTACAAAGTAATGTTGCCAGTTAGTGGCCTGGCAGCAGAATACAGCGTTTTTAGTTGCTTTTGCGGATCTGTGTAAACGGGAATATAAGTTATCAATTTTTTTGTACATCGTTGTCATGTAAACATGCCCTAAATGTGGTCTCAAAACTTTCTTAACTTGTATTTAACTCATAATATGAAAATTTAAAATCTATCAAAGTAAATATTAACTCAGTTCAGCTGAAACTGTCATGTAGGGCTACAGACGGCTGATCTCAGATCAGCAGAGGGTCACTGAAACCATCTTTAATGTGCGCTGTGTCTCTCGGTGCTGTCAGCTGTGTTTGACGTACCACAGAGCTGCATGTAAAATATTCAAAAGCTCTTATTGCGGTTTCGTGTCTGTCTGAAGATGGTGTCGAGATTCGGAAGTCCTAAATTTGTTCCTGGTATAAACCACATTTCCAAATTTATCAGGATGATTCACCTTGTCTGTCTGGAAATTAAATCAAGAGTATAACGTCATTGTGTTTTTGTTGTCATTGTGGTTATTTTAATTGTGTCAACACAAAATATTCCAATCATGTTGAATTTTAATGTTACCAAAAGGTTTGCATCATATATATATATATATATCAAAAAAATAATTTTAAATAAGATTTTAAATACAAGTTAAATACAAGTTAAGAAAGTTTTGAGACCGCATTTAGGGCATGTTTACATGACAACGATGTACAAAAAAACTGATAACATATATTCCCGTTTACACAGATCCGGAAAAACAACTATATATATATATATATATATATATATATATATATATATATATATATATATATTCATGATCATTTCCTGACCTCTCATTTAACAGGTTGTTTTTGTTAATGTACTTTTAAGATTGTGTATATAGCCTAATCTGGTTTTCTGGCTTTACCTGCTCAGGCTGGACTGTGCACAAGACCAAGCTACACCAGCTAAAACAAGGAAACTAGATTAGGCTGGATTAAGACGGGTCTTTTAGACTGTTAAACACTATCTTTGTAATCACATAATAATCCTGTGATTTTCAGGTGTTTGTCTAAAGGGCTTTGGTCTCCCATGATGCTCAAAGAACAACTTCCACCAATGAAACCAGACAACAGTCATTCGTCTGTGACATACACACTTGGTAAGCCATTTTCTGTAACTCTCTCAGAGTTCAAAGTTTTATTCATCACATGCTTGTCCGGTGGCCCAACAGTGAGTGTTTTGTTGTGTAAGCTGTGCATTGGACAGTAAAAAAAGACAATATATTAAACATGACTATAAAAAAAGACAATAAACACACACAGAGGTCTCTTAAAGGAAAGTCAAGCCATGTAAATGTAGTGTCTCTCTCTTTCTCTCACACACACACACGAAAAACAGACGTCGAGTATCTATTTAAGAAGTTTTGGAGTGACTGTAAACTGTTTCATGCCGTTGTATATACACTCTTGGTTCTCTCGGGTTTATAGAGACTCGAGATTGGCTCCTTTTAAGGTGAATTCCCTGTTTGCTCTCTGCATTGACCGTCTGCTGCCAAGAGCTGTCGGGAGACCGTTCCAGTGAAGAGTCTCCCTGAGAGAGAGAGAGAGAGAGAGAGAGAGAGATACAATACAAGCCCTTGTGGACAACAGGAACTACTATTAAGAAGGTAAAATCGAAAAATAAGGGGCCATTCACATATAGCGTCTTTTCCGCAAGCAAGTCAGTTATTTCAAATGTAGCCTCATGGAAGAGCGTGAGTCTTCCAGGTGCATCGAGATGAAAAATTCTCAACTTTTCAGAATGCCGCAAGCCCCCCGCAGGTCATGTGACAAGAACCAACCAGTCAGCTTCGGCCTTTCCATAACAACATGATCATAGCTGTACAGGTTGGATTTCATTTCTCATCTCCATAAAAAATATCTAGTAGTAAAGCTAATGCAAGGGCTAGAAATCAATTAATCTTTGCTGATACTTCCTCGTCATCATGAAGAGTGCAGTTCATAGCAATGAAGTTAAATATAAAATGGATAAAATAGCTAAATATGAAATAGATTAATAATAATAATAGTGATAAATAATAATAAAATATAACAATAATAATAACAATAATTATATATACATGGTCACACTTTAGATCAGGGTTCAATTCTCTCTATTAACTAACTATTAACTATGACTTTTGCCTAATAAACAGCCAATATCCTACTAATATGCAAGCTAATAAGCATATATATATATATATATATATATATATATATATATATATATATATATATATATATATATATATATATATATATATATATATATATATATATATATATATATATATAACATTATGCCACACCTTCCTAATATTCAGTTGGTCCCCATTTTGCTGTCAAAACAGCCCTGACCCGTCGAGGCATGGACTCCTCTAGACCCCTGAAGGTGTGCTGTGGTTTCTGACACCAAGATGTTAGCAGCAGATCCTTTAAGTCCTGTAAGTTGTGAGGTGGATCCTCCATGGATCAGACTTGTTTGTTCAGCATGTCCCACAGATGCTCGATTGGATTGAGATCTGGGGAATTTGGAGGCCAAATCAACACCTCAAACTCGTTTTTGTGCTCCTCAAACCACTCCTGAACCATTTTTGCAAACTGTGTATTCTGACACCTTTCTATCAGAACCAGCATTAACTTCTTGAGCAATACCCAATCTGTTGGATTGGACCACAAAGGCCAGCCTTCGCTCCCCACATGCATCAATGAGCCTCGGCCGCCCATGACCCTGTCGCCGGTTCACCACTGTTCCTTCCTTGGAGCACTTTTGAGAGATCCTGACCACTGCAAACCGGGAACACCCCACAAGAGCTGCAGTTTTGGAGCTCATATTGAGATCTCTGACTTTTGATTGCAGACTTTGGTATCTTGGCTCTAGAGGCTCTAGAGGAGACACATATGAGATTAGAAGGAACCGTGTCTCAGGAAAAGAATCTGAGAACCAAAAAAGTCTCCTTATGCTCACATTCTCATTGCTGTACCGGAGGAACAGCTGGGATACTGAAGAGATCTACATAATCTGACAAGTGTCTCCTTTAGAGTCAGCAGTGGAAGCATAACGTCCATGTGAACTGTATATTTCTATATGCTGCATATGCTATATCTCAACACTTGGCTTATTTGTTTCTATTTTGATTTTGGCAGAAACATCTGAGACAAAGTTGATGCTTAACCGGAACCTAAATGAGAGCTCTCTCCTCATTTCCTCCCCAAACACTCATAAATCTCTCTTTCCTCTGCTTTTCAGCACAACTAGACACAGAAGTTCATAGCTGTTGACACACATCAACTAAATAAACCAGCCTGCCGAGTGATTCCTCACCCAAATACGTGATATGTGAGTAAAAAGGCACAGATTTGCTGATTAGTAAAGCCTAAATATTTTTTACGACACCCATTGGCTTTCTTTTCCCATTGTTTAAGATGAGAAAGAGTGTTTTTTTATATCAAACATCCAAGAGCTCAAATGTAAACAAATGACTTTCAGAAGACCAAGGCCTTTTATGGAGTCCAGAGCAGCTGAGATAAATTAAACTGTCAGTGTTTATTTTCCAACAAATCAGCAGTTGAGCACTCCAGCCCTTTGTCAGCTGATAAAACACACTGACGGAGGGCGAGAGACAAAACTAATATAAACCAATATAAAGACCAGAAAACCCAGACTTAAAAGGATAAACGGAAAAAAGATGGAAGTAGAAGTTTATTACGTAATCCTGTGTTATCGGGATGGAAGATCTGGGTCTTGTAAACCCGTGTGGTCAAGAAGCTTGAAAGTCTTTTATTAGCTCGAGGATTTTAAAGGTCTGTTTCTGTGCTAATAGATCCTCTTCGTCCTTTTAGGGAGGAGAGGCGCTCATGTACATCAAAGCATGAAGAACGGAGAGAAATATCAGTCTCAGCTATTGTTACATGCCGAGGATTGTGTCCGTACAGTGGTGAGTTCACTTCTGTGTGTGTGTTACTGATCATTTCTGTTTTTTTAATCCATAAAAGGCGGGTTGTCAGTTGTATTGTTGACTAGGGGCCGGAGCGACACTGGCCTCCTGTAGCGTCCACCTGATATAGCAGCGCAAGATCACAGACATGGACTTTCAGTCCAGTCCAAACTTAAACTTGTATACAGATTTTGATGGATGTCCCTGCTGAAAAGACCAGCATGTTTCCAAACTAACAGTAAGTTCAAGTAAGGTTCCCAGCAGGGTTGTGCACTATTCAGAGCTGAACTAAGAATGCATTTTAAAGGATTAGTTCACTTCAGAATGAAAATTTCCTGATGATTTACTCACCCCCATGTCATCCGAAATGTTCATGTCTTGCTTTTTTCATTCCAAAAGAAATTAAGGTTTTTGAGGAAAACATTCCAGGATTTTTCTCCATATAGTGGATTTCAACAGGGTTCAATGGATTGAAGGTCCAAATTGCAGTTTCAGTGCAGCTTCAAAGGCTCTACATGATCCCAGACGAGAAATAAGGGTCTTAACTAGCGAAATAATCAGTCATTTTCTAAAAAAAAAATAACGTTGGAAAGGTCACATGACATAGGCGGAATTACCGCAGTAGGGCGATAAACTCCATCTTATTTTCTCCTCCAATTTCAAAATCATAAGACATCGTTGTTTTACCTTTTGTTGTAAAGGGCATTTGACTTAGTCTTTGCACGTTTGCTTTGTAAACACTGGATCGGTACATCTGCCTACGTCACATGACCTTTCCAGTGTGATTATGTAATGCGTGGCGGATCGCAGTGCAAGACAAGCATTTGTGTATTAAAAAGTATATACATATGTGGCGAGCAGGGCGGGCGAGAGTCGTGAGGGAACGGCGCGAGGCCGGTGAATGAGCTCCACCTGCGAGGTGCACCGGCCTTGAGTCTCTCACGGAGGAGCTCCGGGAGCATAAAAGGAGGAGCGACGACAGTGAAGGACGAGAGAGGACCAGGCCTGGACTTTATTTTATGTTTTATTATGTTTGTGTGTTTATTATGTTTACTTTCGTTTTATTCTTTATTTTATTAAAGATTATTTTTTTAACATTCGCCAGTTCCCGCCTCCTTCTACTCGTACATACGAACTACGTTACAACATACTTTTTTTTTTCTTTTTTTTTTTTTTTTAAAAGATCAATCGTTTCACTAGATAAGACTCTTATTCCTCATCTGGGATTGTGTAGAGTCCTTTGAAGCTGCACTGAAACTACAATTTGGACCTTCAACCCGTTGAACCCCAGTGAAGTCCACTATATGGAGAAAAATCCTGGAATGTTTTCCTCAAAAACCTTAATTCTTTTCGACTGAAGAAAGGGGTGAGTAAATTATCACATGGGGGTGAGTAAATTATCAAGAAATTTTAATTCTGAAGTTCAAAATTAAATTGTATTAATTTCCCAGAATGCATCACTTGTATTGAATACCTTTTAAATTCAGTAAATTCCTCTTCCTGTCATTCCAACTCAATTTGCTGTGACGAGTGAAATGGAGCAAATTCTGAATTATGCACAACCCTGGTTCTTACACACACTTCCACCTCTTATACTTGCTGCACAAGTCCTGAAAAGTGAAGCCAAAACATTTCAATTGCCCCCAGGTGGCTGGATGCAGAATCTCTCCATGACCTTTCTAATGGGATGTGAGATAAAATAAACAATCAAATGACACTTCAAATACATTTTTTTCAAAGATGGTTTCTGTAATTTTTGGTCGTTTTTATCATGCTGATGTAAGTTCAAGTGTTCATTTTTTTTTTTTAAATAAGTTTGGGCTTAGTTAGTTGATGCTATAAAAATGTGGGTGTGACGTCATGATTGACAAGCAGCTGAGATTGACAGCTTCTCTGAGCGAAGTAGTAACTGAGGTAATAAAAGGCTTTTTTCTGGTTCTTCAGGAGGAGATTGGAGCTTTAACTTCAATTTCTACATTTCCATAACTGATTATTTCATACTGACATAATGAGTTGTTCTGTACTAACTGATTCTGCAGGAGTGTGGGCGGGGCCTTAATACCGCAGCTCCACTTCACGCTCAAGTACTGCGCAGACTCAGGTTCAGAAGAGAGTGAAGGTGTGATTCGTCCATCTTTTTTACAGTCTATGCTTTTGACCAATGAATATGCATGACTTTTCCACGTCTTGTTTTTTGATCTCAGGATAATGATATTTGAAAAATGATTTGACAAAGAAACTAAATAATTTAAATATCTAATGAAATAATTTAGCAGAACATAAGAAAACTACATTTAGTGTGCCAGATACCTTTTAAGATTTGATACATTTTGATGACTTTTCCAGGTCTACAAACCCATTATTAAAATTCTCAGATTTTTCCCTGCTTTTCATAAACCTGTCAAGCTATAAATGAAGCATATGCATTCTCTGGGAATCAAAACCATAGCCTTTGTATTGCTAGTTTTTTTGCTCTACCAGTTTAGCTATAGTAACTCAATTAGCATGAATTTTTAATGCTGGTCCAAAATGGTTTATGCTGGTTTGGTGCTGGTCCACCAACATGATCTTGGTAAAGCTGGCTTGACCAAGGAAATGTTTCTGCTTAAGATTGGGCCACAAGCTTCAACAGTGACATTTACCAGAACCAAACCAGCATAGAAATTCATGCTATTGTTTTCAGTAACAATAGCTCTGGTCTTGCTCAATTTAAACTGCATTGATGCAAAATCTTGTCAATGTGGCTTCGGTGCGGAGCATCTGCGCAGGATTCTGCAATTGTTGCTCTGGTGCGGTGTGGCGGTAGAAAGGCTTTACGACAGCAGGCTTTTAGCAGCCCTCAAGAGGGACCATCTTCCGTCTCACTGCCTTTCCTTCCACACAGTCAAATCTTACAGTTCATTACCCAAACCGAGCTAAAAACGTCCTCGCGCTCGTGTTATGCCGGTCTGAGAGCGAACCAGAGAAAAGAAATGAAATGCACATCAAAGATACATGAGAACGGAGAATGGAGAGGAAAGCTGTCACTTTCAATTTTTAATTCATCATGTGTAATCAAATGTTCATATCACAAATCACAGCACACAAATGTGAAGGCAGAAAGCAGGGCCTTCACATATAATCAGATTAGTGATGAATCAATATGGGTTTTTTAATGACTGATTCCTAAATTTTATATATGAATCTCGAAAATACTGTAACCTCCTTGAGGGAGACCACCAGAGATGCCCATCAGATTCCCTTAAAAAATTAAATTGGTCATCATTTACTCCCCTCATGTTGTTCCAAACCCACATGACTTACAATAACTTATAAATTAGGCTTTCAGTCAGGACAAAAACAAAAATTCTTGAGTCAAAATTTGTTATTCATGAATAATATTGACCTCCAGTGAGATGTTAACTGCTGTGACTGAATCACTGAATCAGTGAGTTGAACTCTGTTGGATGCTTGAACGAATCATGCAGACCGATTTTGCGAACCAGATGAACCGTTTATTTTCAAGATTCAGAACAATTGTGAGTTATTGTGAGTCAGAATTGCAAGATATAAAGTCAGTATTGAGAGATATAAAGTCAGAATTGAGAGATATAAAGTCAGAATTGAGAGATATAAAGTCAGAATTGAGAGATATAAAGTCAGAATTGAGAGATATAAAGTCAGAATTGAGAGATATAAAGCCAGAATTGCGTGATATAAAGTCAGAATTGCGAGATATAAAGTCAGAATTGTGAGATATAAAGTCAGAATTGAGAGATATAAAGTCAGAATTGTGTCATATAAAGTCAGAATTGCGAGATATAAAGTCAGAATTGCGAGTTATAAAGTCAGAATTGCGAGATATAAAGTCAGAATTGCGAGTTATAAAGTCAGAATTGTGTCATATAAAGTCAGAATTGCGAGATATAAAGTCAGAATTGCAAGATATAAAGTCAGAATTGCGAGATATAAAGTCAGAATTGCGAGTTATAAAGTCAGAATTGCATGATATAAAGTCAGAATTGCATGATATAAAGTCAGAATTGCGAGTTATAAAGTCAGAATTGCATGATATAAAGTCAGAATTGCGAGTTATAAAGTCAGAATTGCATGATATAAAGTCAGAATTGCGAGTTATAAAGTCAGAATTGCATGATATAAAGTCAGAATTGAGAGATACAAAGTCAGAATTGAGAGATATAAAGTCAGAATTGCGTGATATAAAGTCAGAATTGTGTCATATAAAGTCAGAATTGCGAGATATAAAGTCAGAATTGCGAGTTATAAAGTCAGAATTGTGTCATATAAAGTCAGAATTGCAAGATATAAAGTCAGAATTGTGTCATATAAAGTCAGAATTGCGAGATATAAAGTCAGAATTGTGTCATATAAAGTCAGAATTGTGTCATATAAAGTCAGAATTGCGAGATATAAAGTCAGAATTGTGTCATATAAAGTCAGAATTGCGAGATATAAAGTCAGAATTGCGAGTTATAAAGTCAGAATTCCATGATATAAAGTCAGAATTGCGAGATATAAAGTCAGAATTGTGTGAAATAAAGTCAGAATTGCGAGATATAAAGTCAGAATTGCGAGATATAAAGTCAGAATTGCGAGTTATAAAGTCAGAATTGCGAGATATAAAGTCAGAATTGCGAGATATAAAGTCAGAATTGCGAGATATAAAGTCAGAATTGCGAGTTATAAAGTCAGAATTGCGAGTTATAAAGTCAGAATTGCGAGATATAAAGTCAGAATTGCGAGATATAAAGTCAGAATTGCGAGTTATAAAGTCAGAATTGCGAGATATAAAGTCAGAATTGCGAGATATAAAGTCAGAATTGCGAGTTATAAAGTCAGAATTGCGAGATATAAAGTCAGAATTGCGAGTTATAAAGTCAGAATTGCGAGATATAAAGTCAGAATTGCGAGATATAAAGTCAGAATTGCGAGTTATAAAGTCAGAATTGCGAGATATAAAGTCAGAATTGCGAGTTATAAAGTCAGAATTGTGTGAAATAAAGTCAGAATTGCGAGATATAAAGTCAGAATTGCGAGTTATAAAGTCAGAATTGCGAGATATAAAGTCAGAATTGCGAGATATAAAGTCAGAATTGCGAGACATAAAGTCAGAATTGTGAGATATAAAGTCAGAATTGCATGATATAAAGTCAGAATTGCGAGTTATAAAGTCAGAATTGTATGATATAAAGTCAGAATTGCGTGATATAAAGTCAGAATTGCGTGATATAAAGTCAGAATTGTGAGATATAAAGTCAGAATTGCGAGATATAAAGTCAGAATTGCAAGTTATAAAGTCAGAATTGTATGATATAAAGTCAGAATTGCGAGATATAAAGTCAGAATTGCATGATATAAAGTCAGAATTGCGAGATTTAAAGTCAGAATTGCGAGATATAAAGTCAGAATTGCGAGATATAAAGTCAGAATTGTATGATATAAAGTGAGAATTGCGAGATATAAAGTCAGAATTGTATGATATAAAGTCAGAATTGCGAGATATAAAGTCAGAATTGCGAGATATAAAGTCAGAATTGTGATATAAAGTGAGAATTGCGAGATATAAAGTCAGAATTGCGAGATATAAAGTCAGAATTGCGAGATATAAAGTCAAAATTGTATGATATAAAGTCAGAATTGCGTGATATAAAGTCAGAATTGTATGATATAAAGTCAGAATTGCGAGATATAAAGTCAGAATTGTATGATATAAAGTCAGAATTGCGTGATATAAAGTCAGAATTGCGTGATATAAAGTCAGAATTGTATGATATAAAGTCAGAATTGCGAGATATAAAGTCAGAATTGCGTGATATAAAGTCAGAATTGTATGATATAAAGTCAGAATTGCGAGATATAAAGTCAGAATTGTGAGATATAAAGTCAGAATTGCGTGATATAAAGTCAGAATTGTGAGATATAAAGTCAGAATTGCGAGATATAAAGTCAGAATTGCGAGATATAAAGTCAGAATTGCGAGATATAAAGTCAGAATTGCGTGATATAAAGTCAGAATTGCGAGATATAAAGTCCGAATTGCGAGATATAAAGTCAGAATTGCGAGATATAAAGTCAGAATTGCGAGATATAAAGTCAGAATTGCACAAAATTCACAAAATTTATCATTTTGTGTTCTGCAGAAGAAATAGTCATAGGTTTGAAATGACATGAGGGTGATGATGACAAAGTTTTTTGGTGAACTATACGTATAAAAAAATTCAAAACAATCACAAAAATGCTAAATGCTTAATCACAGTACAATAATGTTGCCGTCCACTGATCTGAAAGCAGCCGGACACACACCTGCTTGAAGCTCTCGTGTTCATTGCGTCTCCTGCTGCTGCTGTCATACTAAATAAACCTCATTGTTCCCAGTCACAACATGCCTCCTGTCTGGCCTAGTGTGTGTTTTCCTGTGACCGACCCCTCCTGTTCCCCCCTGGACTCCATCACGTCGTCTGAGGCCTACCGTACAGACAGAGCGGAGGCTGAACATGCTTTATTCATGCCCTCCAGCTCCGAGAAGCTCTAGCTGGGTTAAGACAAGCCTTCTCTCCCCTGAACCTTCATAAATGATAAGCGCTAAAGTCAGCACTGGTGTAGTCCTGCTGTTCCCAGCAGCACCACCGCAGGGACGCTAAATCATTCACAGCGCTGTGGCTTCGGAAAGAAAAGTTTCTGCTCGCTTGTGGTCTATGGTAAAGTAAAAGATGAAGTTGGCATGGCTAGTTTAATCCTAGCTGGTCTTAACTCAAGGCCGTCACTTGAAATCATGGGCCACCGGATGACATTCCTAATAGAAATGATCCTGATGTTGGATTGTGGAAAAATCTAGCCCATTGTCGAACAGGAAGTGTGAAGAGAAGAAAGACAGGAAGTGAGGTCATTGTACTCAGGGAAGCCTGGCCAAGGAATTATACACCTGAGTATAAAGAGAGAACGACTCCATTGTTCGGAAAAGAAGGAAAGACACGTTATGGATTTTCCTATTGAAGGACAACACCAAACATCTCCACCAACTCTACAAATAAAGCCTCTTTCACACATACAGTCTTTACTAAATTACCGTCACAATATCATGTGTAAACAGGACTTTTTCAAAAATACAGGTAAATCGGGTCTGGCAATTTACCGGCAGTGTTGGGTAATGCATTACAAGTAACTTGAGTTATGTAATCAGATTACTTTTTCAAGTAACTAGTAAAGTAACGTTCAATTTACAAATATGTAATACAAGTTACTTTTTCACATTTTTTGACTGACAGCTCTCCTGTCCTCAAAATGAATAAAAACAGTGAAATGCAATCTCAGAATTTTACGCAAACCTGTAATAATTAATTACATTAAAGTACATAAATATACTTTATGTATTTAATCTCACTTTATTAACCAATGTCTTTGCTGCTGACCTCCAATGATCTAATTCAACCATACTAATTATCAAAAATTACTTTAGATTCCTTCTTTTGTATCCTATTCTTCTTTAATCCCGAATGTCAGCACAGCTGAAAGGTTTCTTTGAGCTGCGCCCTCTACTGTACAGGTGTAAATATGCATTTCCTTCATCCTGAGGCTTATTCATTTAACTTTTGGCCTTTACATTTGCCAAAATTGAACTTTTTTTGTTGTTGTTATTAAAAAACAAACAAGCAAGCCCAGCCATAACATATTACTTTTCATAAAAAGTAACTAAGTAATGCAATTAGTTACTTTTTTTAAGGGGAGTAATGCAATATTGTAATGCATTACTTTTAAAAGTAACTTTCCCCAACACTGGTTGTGCTACTTCATATTATTGTGGAAACCATGTATACTGTTATCTAAATAAATGAAAAATACAATACTAAAAACTAAAATCAGTTGTTTTAAATGTCACCTAAAGTGAATTTAGGTGAGAAATCACAACATTATGAAAAATGGATATTAATTTTGAAATTTGCTTAAGACACCATTTAAAAGTGTTATTAATTTACTAGTGTTTTTAAAGATTAAATGTAAGTGAGCATTTAGATCATCTAAATAGGGAAAGTGAGCAGTTAACTGATAACATGATACCAATATATCATGCCTTTTCTTAGTATTTTCAGTAATCTTGTTTTGATTGATCAGGCTGTGTATCACACCTCTCTCTCTCTCTTCCAGGTGATTCACTGCAGTCAGACTCCCAGGAGGTCAGGTGTCTGGACATGATGTCACACCACTAACATCATCTAGCTTCTGCTACCTGAAAGTGACAGCTCTTCACTTCTCCATGGTGAAGAGAAAGTCTATGTGGAAGGTATCAGTTGTGAGTGCACTAAAGTACTGTACACCAAATTTCTAGATTCCTTGCAGAAAAGACACTGCTGTTGTGTTTTGGCACGCAGCTTGGGATGCTGGTGAGATGAAAGCTTATTAGGCCCGAAACATACTCTATGAATGGATGTGAACATAAACAGTTGCTCCGCAAGCTCGATTTCACATTGTGTTTCAAATTGCATCGGAATATATTGCATTCGTAATGTTTCGAGGGGTGCTTTAAACAAACATGATTATAGGTATGAAGGACCACAGTAATTAATTACGTATATAATTATGTAGCCATCAATAATTCTCAAGTAAGTAAACAATGTTTATGTGCTTGCATAACTAGCAACTCTGTCAGCCAGCTTCACAAGAAAGATTATGCTGTTTGACCAGCACTAATTAGCATAGACCAGCTTGGACCAGCATGGAAATTCATGCTCTTTTCATGAGAGACATACAACGTGTCTTTCCATTGTTATTTTCAGCATTTTGGCGTTCTCTTTCTCTTTTCTTCAGAGAGAAGGTGCAGCAGGTACAAGTAGAGCTGCGGTTTCACCTAAAAGCGGAAAGAGCGTCCCAAAGGTCCCTCGACATCCCCCGCATGTCTCTTTTCTCTTCCCTCCTTCTCTCTCTCTTTCTTTCTCGCCTCAATGAAAACGTCCGATCACGTTAGCCTCATCGCAGTGCTAAAACGCTCTCTCCGCGCCCCCTCTGTCCTCTGCGCTGTTGCCGCCCTCATTTCCACCAAACAGAAACACTTTGAAATCGCTCAGAACAGGAAAGACCGCGGACATCGCTTCCTGCACTGGGTTTGTGTTTGATAACACGCAAGACAACATAATGCCAATAATGACACAAAATTACTCCAGTGATTTTGTAATTAGCTCTTGGATCTGTTCACGTTACGGTCATGTTCTGTTCTCAAATCTTATCAGAGTTTTTCAGGGTATTTCCAAATGCAGAGCTGATTAATCAGCAGAGATTATCTATGTGCTAAACTCACATGTACAAGCACAAAGAAGCAGGAATTTGATATTCTGAGTTTAAAAGTCATAGCACAAAAATGTTTTCAAATGACATTTGCGTCAAAATGATAATTGAGTCTTATATTTGTCTATTTGTACATATCTTAATATTTTGTAAAAAAAAAAAAAAAAAAGTGATTCATGCACTTTAATAATAATAAAATATTTTTATAATAAAAATTTAATAATATTTATTAAAATAATATAAAACATTTTTATTCATTAAAAAATATAAAACAAAAATAATTCAAAATATAGCTACAGGAAGCAATTAAGAGGCCAAGCACAAGAGAAGCAAACAAGGAAGCTAGCAGCAGACCAACAATGTCATAACAGACTATCCCTGCGTCCCAATGTCCATACTATCCATCCTAAATAGTATGTGAGATTAAAATAAGTGTGTCCCAAAGTATAGTATGTTGAAAAGAGTATGCCAAAAGTCCCCGGATGGACTACTATTTCCGGTAGATTTTCGAAGTGTGGATCCGTGCAAACTATAAAGGCTAATATTGCCCACAACCCATTGCGCATTGGATGAGGATTCAGTTTAGAACTACAAACACGAGTAAAAAGTGTTAAAACTACAAAACATGGCGGATATACGCAATCGACGCTGAGAGATTTGAGTGACTAATAATCAGTTTAACCTGATCGAAAATATATATTTAATGTTACCAGTGTTATTTTTCATCTGCAAATACCAATGTGGACTTTTATAAAGATCTGAATGGCATCATTATGCATTAATATGAGGAGAGTTCTCCACATGAAAGACCCGCGACTGCAGATCAACGTGCTGCATTTCTCTCCGATATGGTAGGAAATTAACTAAATGAAATGTGGAGGATGTAAGATGATTGACAGGCCAGTTTACTGTGACAGGATGCGACAGAGAGAAAAGACGCGATTGTATGACGTGTTAGTATGTCCCAAAGCTTGTCTACTCCTTTACTACACACTGAAAAGTAAGTACTTTTTGTTCACAGAAAGAGTACTTACTTTTAGGGTGTAGTATAAGTAGGCGAATTGGAACGCAGCATATGAATTTCATGTTTTGTTCAATTATAGCGCCACCAAGTGGCGCAGTCCCACTTCTTTTTTTGTGTGTCCTCAAAGTGCCCCCTTACATAAGCGTGTCAAATTTGGTGAAAATATCTAATTTCGTTTAGGATTTATAGACATTTATATGTATGAACACATAAAAAAAATTGATTGCATTTTTTTTTTGCAACTTATTATCAAAATTTTGGTATTTGGCCATCTAGTCAATGACCTATGTTTTCAATTTTCCTATGGTGGTTTCGTCTCGATTGGACTAATGGATTCTAAGATATTCGTGAATGTTGTTTAAATGCTAAATCACAACGTTGGAGTAACCTAGCACAAAACCTTGCATGTTTGGTGTCGTTGGACTCGGCAAGCATTCAGGAGTCTAAGGAGGTGACTCCCATGAATATAAGTCAACCACATCTAAAGTTATAAGCATGTTTTTTTACCACTAAGTGGTGTTGGTCCGAAACTTCTTAGACTCCTTCAGGGCATTGTGCCGATGACCCATACCGAATTTTGTAGTGATGCATCTTACTAGAAAATTCAAAATGGCAATGCACAAATTTGCAGATGTGGGAAAATTGGATATCATTCGACTTGGCATGACACCACAAATCTAACGAGACCATTTTTATGATTTCAGAACCATTCAGAAGTTATAAGCAGAAATAGCCATGTTTCGTATCTCCGGACCAGTAGGTGGCGCTGCCTAAAACGCAGCATGTACCCTCAGGTCATACTTGTGATGAGTTTGGCTAAAGCGTTGAGGAGATAGAGCCTTATATCTATTTTCACAAGCACTACATAAAATGAATTTGCATGTTTTTAGAAAACAGTTTTCACAAATCAACTTGAATTTCACAACTTTTTGTCGACATTGTCTGAAGATGATCTGGTTAAATTTTTGTGAAAATTTGAGCAAAAATCGTTTTGTTTTTTTTTTAATTAAAAATCGCGGGAAAATTTTCATGATGGAAAATTACGTCATAGGCCATCGAATCGTGTTGACCCAAGGAATCCGAGGAATTTTGTTTCTAACCCTTATAGTTCAAAAGTTATTAGCATAAACATGAGTGAAAATTTGGACAGCTAGTGGCGCTAGAGGCATTGATTTAGCAACTCCAAAATTGGTGCGGTTAATGTTTGGACTAACCTCTATAAGTGTGCCAAATGTCATAACTTTCCCACAAGCGGTTCTATGGGCTGCCATAGACTTCCAGAGCGGAAGAAGAAGAACGGCAAAGGATACAATGACATTAAAACAATGGCAGATAATTCTCAACTAAGTAAAGAGTGTTTCAAGTAATTTATTCAAGTAAACAGCCATTAATAAATCATTAAATTGTACCACAGTTTTTAATTTGATTACATCATTCAACAGTGTGTTAAATAACTTCTTTTTACATATTAACATTTTAATTCAATAAAATATTTGTATAAAATTAAATTAAATATTACAATTATTAAAAGATGCTAAACATTAACTAATTAAATTAAAACAATGGTGTGTAGCCATCAAATAATTCTCAATATAATGAATCGTTTCAAATAATTTATTCAAGTAGTCATTTAATAAACAAAATAATTACCAAAGTACAAGCAATAAAAGAAATTAAAAACAATAGAACAAACATACAAATTAAATAAATAGTGCTTCAAGTATAACAGCAATATTGAGTAAAATATAAAAATAATGAAATGTACAAATAAAATTATTTTTATTCATTTTATTACTTCTGTGAACAGATTAAAACAATGAAAAAGTCCTGATTTTCTGAGCCTCCGGGAGATTACAGTAATTTTTGTAATAGGTGCACAGTATGTATATATTACAGACGGTCATTTCACTAGGTGTTACGGTAGACAAACACAACTGCCAGTGAATGATACAGGAAATACAGCTTGTGTTCATTACAGTAAGTTTGTGCTGAAAGAATGACGTGGTTTTCTGATAGATCGCATGAGCTCAGAGAGATCTGCTGCTGCTCTAAAGTCGGAAAAAAACCTTCTTTCTACGTCTTAAGCTTTATAAATCACTTCTTTTGAGATGCCAAACATAAGAACAGCCTGTCCTGGACACGAGGTGTTTACATTCTGTTGGGCTCTCCTTTCTCTCTCTCTTTTCCTGCCTCCCTTTCTCCACCTCCCCCAACCGTCCCTCCCTCGCTCTGTGGAGGAGGACAGTCCACTGGAAGGAACGAGGGATTTGGCCCCAGACCAGAACAGAAAGAGAGAAATACTGTTGCGTGAAAACTGACCGTGTGCATGTGCAGAACAAAAGAGGTCACATGACCAGCGGATTGAAGAAAACTGAGGCAATGATTGATTATGATCACACCTGGTGGAGAGAGAGAGGGAGTTTGTTTGAGCTGTAGATCCCACATGACGTCAGACGGAGAGAGTGGGGGTCTGGCTGCAACCAGGGGGTCAAGGGCAACATGTTCCCAACAAACACGGAGAGAAAACGATTAACAGGACTTTCACAGCAGGGGAGAAACATGGAGGGAGCTGAGGGGGTCTCTTGAGAACAAAAATAGCAGGAAAATTACCTTCTTCTTCACAGTGTCACTGAGAGCATCTCCAATGCTCCTAAATTTAGTTCGCTGAGAACTTTGGAGAGAGAAAAGAAAAACGTGGGAAATTCCATTCTTTCACCATTTCTCTCTCTCTCTCTTAATTCATTTCAAACTAAAATACAGTGCAAAGTTTTAATTCAGCTTAGTAAGCTTTGACTAGAACTGTACATTTGAATTGTCAAAGCAATGCGAAAAATAACTAAAACACAACAAACCAACAGTTCAGTGTAAAACTTGAATCTGTTTTAGGGTCAGTGACGTTACGGGTCATTTTTTGGCCTTAATAATAATAAAAAAAACAAAGATATGACATCCAAAGTATGTAAGGTAGTACAACTATATATGTTTTATTAAATCCAAAAGGTTTTAATTATATTTTGCTACATTTAAAGGTATTTTAAAGATTTTGAAGAATCAAAAGATCATTTGGTTTACTAAATGTATATATTTTTTATTCTGGCATGATTTTATAACATCATATATCAGCATAGTGCAAAATAGTATTAAAATTATGTGTACAAGTAGTTGCTTTGCTATCAGAAAAAATGTCCGTAAAAATTAATTTCATTGCCGTCATTCGGAGTAACCAATAAAAAGGCACCATTTTGGATCAAGTCATGTGGTCAATATCATGTGACAGGATGTGGCATCATTCAAAGCACTACATTCTCATGAAGCAAAGTAACTAACTCTCTCTTAAAGGATTAGTCCACTTTTAAATAAGCTTTTCCTGATTTTTACGGATTCTAACGAAAGTACATGCGGAAGGAGATATTTTGTTTATAAAGCATATACAGTGAACTAATCCTTTAACTATAAAAATTAATGTTTTCACTTGCTCATACGCATGTCCCGAAACATAAGGTCATTCAGTACAACCGCTATAAAACAAGGAAAATGTTGTAATATTTAAAAAACTTGTACTAAATATAATATATTTGATTGTCCTTTTGCTAGCTAGCTAGATATCAGCCTGTTAGCATTGTTTGAAAAGCCAAAGCAGTACTAAAATAAGCTAAACTAAATAACTAAATTAAACTAAACAGTAATGCAGTATGAAACTTGATTTTGATTCGCTAAAACTTAGGGGTGTGACGAGATCTCACGAGACTAATACGTGACTAGATTTCTCATGGAGGGGAAAAGTAGTCTCGTGATGTTGTTGCCATGACAGAGTGTTCGGATGATTAGGAAAGAATATGCCACCGCTACGTTTACATTACGCCTCCACTGTCGTTTTGTTTTGTATTTAAATAAAAAACATTTAATTCAGTTGGATAACTTTCGCCGCCGCTCCATATTTACGCGCGATCGCTAAAAGTGAAAGTAAACGCGAGCGTGCATTCAAACACGATGTCAATACCCCGCATTTTGAAAGCGCCTCCCTGATGAATGCAGATATATCTCAATATGAAAGCTATTTTAGGCTGGGCAGTGTAGTTATAACCATCTCTTAGCTCTGTATCAAAGAAAAATTGGTCTTATTTGCACTTTGGTTGCACTTATTGTAAAGTGTTACCATAAAAATGAATAACAGTTTTCTCTTAATCTTATTAAGCACAAACAGTAAGGTTTCATTTGTTAACATTAGTTAATGCACTGTGAACTATCATGAACTAACAATGAATGACTATTTTTATTAACTAATATACCGGTAAACAAAGATTAATAAATACTGTAGCACATATATTGCTCATTGTTAGTTGATGTTGGTTAATACATTAATGTTAATAAATGAGACCTTATTGTAAAGTGTTAACATTTTCATTTATACTGTTTTTATTTCTATGATCAGATTGTGGAAAGGAGTTCAGTTAGGAAGTCAGAAGTTGTAGAAGCTCATAAATCATGTACAGTAAGATCTGAAGAGACTGAAATCATACAGGAGAGAAGTCAGTCAGTTGAGTTAGTGGCAAAACCTTTTACAGTACTTGAGTATTGTTGTCTTTTACTGCATATGATAATTCATACTCAGAAAGTAGAACTGAAATGGCATTCATTACAAGATGATTAGTTAAAACATTTCAAATACACCTGCAGAATATTTTTTCTAGTCATGTATTTCGCCATTGAGGATTTCTTAAAAATAGTGTGTAAAAATCTTGTCTCGTCTCGTGAACTCAATCTCGAGTCTCGTCTCGTGAGATACCTGTCTCGTCACACCCCTACTAAAACTTAGAAACTGTATTACCAAGCATTGCTAAACTAAACTAATTCTGTATAAATTTAGAATTTGTATTGCCAAGTAAACTAAAAAAAAAAAAAAAATAAGTGAAACAAAATAACTGAAAATTGTTTAAGAAATGTATAATCAGGAAAAAGAGGCTAACATTAAGCAGTTATGTAAGTAAAAGTCTCTCTGTCTTTTATGTTTTTCTCAATGTCTTTGTGCAGAAGCCCTGTTCTGAGGTCAGTTTCCTGCTGTAACTCCAATGTCAGATTCATTTCTGCTCCAGCTCCCGCTTTCCCATGACCACATGACTGACATCTCCACAACCTCCACAAGTCCCCAGTGAGGTTGAACCCACAGAGCCGGGACAGGAGGTGCTGCTTGGGTTCCACCCACAAATGTTCTGCCTTCCTCTGTGACCCGTTATTCCCGTTTACGGTGAACAGATCGACACTCACACAGCGTGGGAATCCCAAAATCTCAGGATAAATTTAGAGTCAGACAAAACAGTCCTAGAGCATGTTTTCCACCAGCTAACACTGTACGTACAATTAGTACAACTAGTCACTGGATTTGTGTCCTTTAATCTTTGAATATTCCAGACACGTTCTGGTCTCAAATCTTATCAGCGTTTTTAGGGTATTTCCAAATGCTTGAAGAGTTTGCAGTTAGTAGGAAGTAAACAAGATATCCTTGACCACACTATTATATTCAGCTTTGTTATATTCCGATTTACCTGCCTCTAAAAACTGATAGTCATAAATCCAGATTTAAATCTTGTGAACACATATAATGTGGACAGAGAAGTGTGATGGAAAGCAGAACTAACGGCCTTTAACCTTTTCTTTACGTCTATGTGAGATTGAACTCCTTCCAGGGGTCGAAAAGTCAGGTCTCAGGTGCCATGACCACAGACCTCGCACTAACCATCTACAAGCATAAAAAAACCTCAAGAGCTTTCACAAAACGGTATGGATCCGTCACAGAGCGCTAGCTCTGATCAGATTAGCTGGCTTCTACACAACATTATTGAGTCAGGAAGTCAAGTTTACAAGTTCCCAGGCTGCTACAACAAACACTTCTGAAGAAGGGAAGTCATTGGATTTGTCAAAGTTTGCAGAGGCTATGCTGTTCTGGGTGGTTTCTATGGTGTTGCTATGTGGTTTGAGACATTCTGAGTGCTTTGTTTTTGTTGAATTTGTTTTGGGTGCTTGTTAGATCGTTGCTAGGTGGTTGCTCAGGTGTTCTAATTTGTTTTTAGTGGATTGCTATGCAATTCCAGGACATTCCTTTGTGTTTGCCAAAGTGGTTTTAGTCCATTGTAGTTGCTGGTTGTTCTACTGTAGGTGCTTGCTAGGCTGTTGCTTGGTGGTTGCTAAGGTGTTCTAAATTGTTTACATTACTATGCAGTTGCCAATGCATTGTTAAGCTGTCTTGAGTAGTTTTTGCCTGTGAGGTTCCAGGGCTTCTTCTTACGGAAGTAAAGTCGCTGGATTCGTCAAAGTTTGTGAGGTTTATGCTGCTGAATCTTTGTAAGTAGACCAGATATGTTGCATGGTTCCTGGCATTGGAGGGGCGGGTTTGTTGATAAAGAAAATTTGAGCTTGATTTTGGGAAAAAACGTTTCATCTTTGCCTTATGTAAATACAAACTTATAGTACTGCTAACATCCTCAGATTACAGTCTCCGTTTCTCCGGGTGTGTTTCTTTTTGGAGCTTTGAAGAGTCTCTTTAAGATAAGATATCTCAGTGAAGGACTCTCTCTTCCAATCGTGAGCTGCCTTTAACTATTTATAAACTCTAAGAAATGGAAATACTCACTTTCGCCCATCACTAATGTGTAGAGGTGTAAAGAGTACCTGAAAACCATACTTGAGTAAAAGTACAGAAACAGCAAAAAAAGAGTCCATTACAAAGTCACCAATTCCAGTACGACTCGAGCAAAAGTCCTAAAGTATCTGAATTTAAAAGTACTTAAAGTGTTAGTTCACCCAAAAATTTCTGTCATTAATCACTCACCCTCATGTCATTTCACACCTTCTTCATCTTCAGAACACAAATTAAGATATTGTTGATGAAACTCCTCCATAGACAGCACTATAACCACCACTTTCAAGGTCCAGAAAGATATTGTTAAAACAGTTGACGTGACTGCAGTGGTTCAAACTGAATGTAATGAAGCGACGAGAATACATTTTGTGTGCAAAAACAAAACAAAAGTAACTGCTTTATTCAACAACATCTTCTCTTCTGTGTAATTCTCATACATTGTTCACGTCCAGCACTTCCAGGTTTTACGTCAGAATGCCGACTTATTATTGGCCGGCTCCTGCGTCAGCATCACACGCATGCATCTTGCTGATCACGTGATCAGCTTTGGCCAATACTGAGCCGACAGTTGGACGTAGAACCTGCGCTTAAGTTAAGCTCAAAAAGGCCACAAGTAAACCAATATCCTTCAAAAAAAAGTCTCTTCAATATAACAGATAAATAAAATAATGTTAAGTAAAATTAAATAGTCTTGCCCTGGACTGGTTTCGACTGTAGCCATGTCCTCATCTCATATATGAAACACCTGCGATTCAACAACTACCCGCTAATGGACTCGCATTCACGTAAAGTAGCCTTGTTGACAAGTTTGGGTGAGTAAAGGCAAAACACACAAGATATAGTGCATTCAATGCCCTGTAGATATCACTTCTTTTATAGCAGAAATAAACTGCTGCAGAAAAAGTTAGGTGCCATGCAAAATGTAACAAGTAACTGCATTACTCATCACTAATGTATCAGAGTAAAGAGTCCATCCATCCATCTTCCTAGCGTTATTCCCTGTCATTTGCAGGGTCAGCTTCACCTGCACATGTGATTTGGCACAGTTTTGGTTTTACGCCGGATGCCCTTCCTGACACAAGGACACATTTACATTCACACAACAATTTGGCATATTTGGCAATACTATCCACCTAATGCTGAGTCAAACTGCACGATTTTAGGCCCGATTTTCACTCGCTGACAGATTTTGCAAAAATCCCAACAAATGCCCGAAATCGGAAAGCAAATCGGTGCTTGTTCATGTGAGTGATAATCATCACGCGGTGTGCAAAGACGAGATCTGAGAGAATCGACGTTGCATCGCTGACGACCGTGAGATATTTGGTATGTTAAATATCAAAAATATTTGAGTAAAAATATTGAGCCGCCCTATTGGAGTAAAGAGTACATATACTTAATCAAAAATGTAGTCAAGTAGAGAGTAAAAGTTGCTAATATCTTTGATACTCAAAGTTTAAATTAGCCAAAAATATACTTAAGTACAGTAACTAATTACATTTACTCAAATATTGCACACCACTGCTAATGTGAGGTAATATCACCTGACTCTTTCATCAGGGACAGTTGGATTGGACCTCAGGAGATGTTAAAACTTCCTGCTCTCCCAATCGACACGAGAGGTCATTTGCGAGCGCCAGAAGATCATCAATCAGAGATGTGAAACCATAACACATGCCATCTCTGTTTATATCTCTCTGTCTCTCTTGCACTCTTCTCTCTGTCATCTGGATTACGTCTATGAGCTGCCAGTGATAAACCACAGGCCCACCTGAAAATCTCCCCAGCCCTAAACAGCTCTCTCCTCTACTCTCTGCATGTTTAGATAACCCCCCGGTCTGAGTTTCCAAACTATTCAGTGTGTGTGAAATTGCAACAAAAACACAATGAAACTATATAATTGGCTACAATATCTGATGCAACTCAATCGTTCGTCACAGCACCGAAATCCCATCTGTTAAAAGAAAACAGAAGGTTACACAACTACTAAAACACATGCTATGTGGTGGCTAAGACATTTTTAACATGTTGTAATGCAGTCGCAGTCTGTGTGGTTGCTAATATGTTCTGAGTGTTTTTAGTGCAGTGCTATGCAGTTGCCAGGGCATTGTTTTGCCTTTGCCAAGGTGTTATTGGTGGCTTTAGCACATTGGTAGTTGGTTGTTTTCTGGAAAAGGACCTCATCCCAAAGCTCAAATTAATAGCACACCTCTCCTTTACAAGCCGCACAATTTGAGATATCATTCATGTCCATAGCACAAACAGTGATGAGTAAGTTAAATACCAAATTTAAAGTCAGTCATTTTTATCCCTTAAAACTTATCTTTTATGACATAATGACATATTTCATGCCTTAAAATAGCTTGAATGTAACTCTACACCCTTGCTTCATTTAATATACGCGTATCCACGTATATGCAAATTAGCCCTGCCTCCACTCGCTCTCACAAGCTCAGAGATCCAATCGGTCAACTTTACTGTAGCTACATAAAAGCAAGGAAATACTGGCTTAATGGACTATATGCACGGGTTACTTCCTGGTTGTCGTTAAGCCAGCTCGAGCACTTCCGGTGAACTGTTAGCTGTTCATTCTGTAGTCGTTGTACATCGACACAAAACCATCTATGGTTGACTTTTTAATGTTGTATTTATATTTTAATGCAGTTATTACATTTACCTAATTTGCCAATAAACCAGTTTTATTGATTGCAATAAAGACGAAGCTATTGGAACTGTTTAAAAATGCCCTGTTTGTAATTAGACACGCACACACATTTTTTCCCCAGCACTTCAAATGTTATTTTTAATGCGATGACCACAAACATTATTTGTTCATCCTTCTGAGATTGTCCCCATTGTAAAACCGAACGTTTAAAAATGTAGGAAATTTAACATTTGATAGAAAACACTTATTTAAAAATAAAAAAGACAGTAATTAGCACTTTAACCAGCAGGTGGCGGCAAAGTAGCATTTATTTGCGCACATATCAGCCATTTCCTCTAAACGTTTTTCACTTCGTTTTTGACTAAATATTAAACATTATAAAATAACTAGGTTTGAAAAAACATTTTGTCAATGTTAAGTATGAAATACTCACAAAATCTTATGAAAAACAATAACTTTTATTGTGAATTAATTACACAGAAAGCGAGCACCGCGCTCTCCCTTTGTAATCACAGCAGCTGTCAGTCAGTGCAGTGCAAGATCAATGATTTCAGCACACTTGTGAAAACACACATTTTATTCAATTAATCTAACTAAATTGACAATAAATATTTAATTTTTGAAGCTTTTTTCACATAAAAGTGTGAAAACTAATGGTCGAATTGAATTTAGCCGAGGAGGAACATTGAGTTACGTCTTTATTCATTTATTTTCTATGCTGTCTTACGTTTGAATAACTAAATTAATGCTATGCCTGACTATTTAAGTGACTATATTCTGATTATAAACTAAGTATTACACTACTGATGCTCAACACACCAGCAAATGACATCTCACCGGAAGTTTTCGAGCTGGCTTATTATTAACGCGGAAGTTCTAAAGAACGCTCCGTGCATATAGTCCATTCAGTTTAAACCAGAAACTGATTCAGAAGAAGTGAAATATACAGGGTCATCTACAAAGTCAATGTATCAGAATGGTAATGTGTTTTATGTATCGCTCTCGGATACATAACGTAGTTAGTTAATATGATTAGCCTTTAGCTTGACTACGTTATCAAACAGCTAATAATGCATTGCTAATGTTACACAAACCATGTTCACATTCACGAATCAGACAGCTGCTTTCTAACAATCAGTATCCTTAGAAACGCTTTGAACAACTCATAACGCCAGTGGAGAAAGGCATATAGTTCATCATAGCATCGTAATATACATCATACACCCGCCATATTGCTAAATCTACCCGATTTTTCATATCAACAGAAAAATATAACGGGATAACCTGGCTTCTCTTGAGACTCCCCTGCTTCAGAGTGGTAATAGTTAATGATATGCCAAAGCCCGCCTCTACATTGACGTGATTGGTTAGAAGGTAGTTTATGACGTAAGGTGATTTCAAAACGTGTTTTTGAGATTGTGGATCACTGACATTTTTCAAGAAGAAATACTCAGTAAAGGTGTTTGCACATGGTTTGTTTTAAAGCATATTAAAAACACCACATTGACATATAAACACCATTAAAAACTTGATTTTCACAACAGGGGGTTTGTTCAGATAACTAGCACTATGGCTTTGAGTAATAATACTAGTAATGTTTACCTAAGGAAGTAGCACTTATGAAATTATTTTCACATCAAATTTCTTTCAGGGTTCATAGAAAGTGCACACACAAACGTGCACATGACCTCAGCTCTGAAATAGCACCATCTATGGGTCTGAAGCAGCAGACGGGGCAGGAGATCTGATCTGGGGTCAGATTTTCCCGTCGTACACTAATGACTGACTCATGAGAATGAAACTTTCTCTCTCTCTCTTTCTCTTTTAGTTTTTCATCATGTGGTCTATCTCTTTGTGTTGCTCTCAGCTGCAGTGGGTGGAACTAATCTCATTAAATATGAAAGAACTTCCAGTGAATTGGGGAAAGAAAGAGGGAGTGAGAAAAAGAGGAGAGGAGAGGCCACTGAAGGTTGGTGTGTATGTGTGTGTAAATGGTTATGCAGCTCATAAATCTCAACACGCTTCTCAGGAGAGTTGCGAGAACTTTGAATAAGTTTGACGTAATTGTGTCGCACTGTGTTTTTGCTGTTTGGAGGCGTGACTCAGATGACGGACATCTCATTGGACAAATAAGTACTCGAAATCTGATTTATACTTTTTAATCAACAGGAAATACCTGCTGATTCTCTCTGGTGTGTTTATGGAGAATCTTTAAAGTAGAAGAAAAAATATAAGGAAAAAAGCATGGTCTGGTGAACTGGGATATTTAAAGGGGAATTAAATACATGATTTTCCTTGATCTTTTGAAATGTACCATGTAGATTTACTCAACCTGACTGTGATTAAACTGTTGGATGTTGCTCAAATTGCTAACTCTCATTGAAAATAATTAATTTCTAATCATTTTATCTTTTAAAATTATTATTTAAGTATTTTACTTATTTAAAGGCACAATATGTAAGACTTTTAGATTAAAATATCCAAAAACCACTAGAACAATGTTATATATTTTGCTAGCTTGTGTACTTAATGTTTAAATCCAGAGAAATCAGACATGACGAGGCACGGACCATGTAATTTTGTCACCTGTCAATGTCGCCATATCCATGTTACCCTCGATTTCCAGTTTTAGTTTTGTAGAAACCATTGAAACGCCAATGACGCTTTAATATATTGTGTTTTATTAGACATTTGGATACATTTATTAACAGAAAACTAATCAATTGTTATATAGCTCCGCACAGTTAGTCTTATTGTTTGAATCGTTTGTTTTCTTGATTTACCAGGAGTACCATGTTTTTACCATGCCTCAGAGACAACACTAGTCAAGTGGCTAACATAGCATAATCAGAGAGAGCTTTTTCCATCATACAATATATTTTTTAATTAATTGCATGTCATTTAGCCACACAAGTCGTCTAGTTTTTATTAATACGACATTCTAATATCGAGCTAGATTACTGCAAAGTGCAACAAGTCTCTTATACCAGACAGCGAGCAAACGCACAGAGTAATGTTATAACAACTTTCAACACACTCAAATGTGTTTAGTAGGATTGTTTTAACCATGTAAAACAGTGCTGCGTTACCTCACAAACGCAACAAAAAGAGCGGAAGCGGCCGACTGCAGCGTAAGCATAATAAAAGCTCAGCTGGACTCCCGCGGCTCTCGGCCCCACCCTGCTTCATACTCAGTAACGTTGATAAAACTTTAATACATTAGCTTATCCATGAACATGATTTCTTCCCGAGTCTGTCAGATTGCTTTCCATTGGCTGTGGAGATGAAGACGACAACTCCCATGATTCCACACACATTCACAGCATCATCAAGCTATGCATTTGTTTTGAATAAGCGTCCTCTAGAGGTGCAAACTACATATTGTGCCTTAAGTATTTTTTTCTTTCGAATAACATACACCAATGATTTATTGCAAATTAGAGCAGGAACATGTAGTAATACTACCGTTCAAAAGTTTGGGTTCAGTATGATTTTTTTTTAAACGAAATTAATACTTTTATTCAGGGAGATGCATTAAATTGATCAAAAGTGAGCAAATCTGTCCATCAAAGAATCCTGAGGAAAAACTGTATCACGTTTTCCACAAACTTTTGAACAACAAATGTACATAGGATTGTTTTTGATTTCATGTAGGGTCAGAGAGAGGAAAAAAAGAGTAATGTAAATGTGAATTACATCTGTTTTTGGTTGCATGAAACGACTAAGATTATAAGAGGACTTCATGGAAGTGCAGAATATGATTACTTTGAAGAAAACACGCAAAAAACAATACCTACTCAAGTCAGAGAACATCTAATTCAACTAAAATAATAAGAAACACAATGTTGCTATGGTTTCTAAGAGTATTCTGCCCAAATCAACCAACATAAACTTTCATATCACTCAAACAAACACATCAGAACACCACAAATTCCACAGTCATTGCAGAAGTGCAGTTATTTACCCATATGATATAAATCTGAAAACATTGGGCACCAATTATAACACACAGAGGCAGATTACATCAGGAAAATGGAAATTAGCCGTATATGGACTCAATGACCAGGATGAGGAAGTTGAATCATGGAAATTTGAATACATCATTTTACTTGGGTTGGCAAGAGAGGTTCTTACCTAACACCAGAGGAATGCAGAGAGAGAGAGAGAGAGAGAGAGAGAGAGAGAGAGAGAGGCTAGTGACTGTAGCGTTTAGTCTGTCTATTACTCTGAAGCATTTGCAACTGCAAAATCTGTGACCTTTCTCCTGTACAGACAGATTTGTTTGACCTCTAGGGCTCCTGAGATGCTAATGTTTGTCTCGTAGTTACGTTTACATAGGAAATACAGCACAGTAACAAACACAAATGAAACATCCTGTGAGTTTTTGTTGTTGCTGGCCTTACATCAGGTGGCAAAACCATATAAGAATACCAAGCCCAAAATAACATGGTACTTTTTTTAAGGGCAGCGTACTTGCTCTAAAAGTCTGAAAACTCTTCCATCATGATTAATTTTAGATCTTTATTGTGTTTTAATGCATATCAGAGATGGAGCCTTGTATGTGTGGTTATCCTACAGGTCTCCCAGGCTTCAGTTCGGATAAGAGCCATTCCATTGAGCTCCACTTAACAGGTTAAATATTTCATGTGCGCACCGAACTGCCACTTTGAGTTCAGAGATAAAGACGAGCAGCAGACGCCTGCAGCTCCCTAAACTCCACAGAGCCTGCAATCATTCAACAACTCTATTTCTATACTTTCTCTCTTACATGTTTTTCCCCTGAACACACTCAAAGCTCAGGACTGAAAGTTTCCTCAGGAGCGAGAAACGAACATCATTGTGCCCTGGAGCAAGACGCTTAACCTCAGGTTCCATCGAGTGGGATTGTGTTTTAGATAAACGTATCTGCTAAATGACAACATCCTAATTGTGACTGTCAATTTTTTTTGTTATTTTGTGTGTTTTTTTGCATCACCAAAAAAAAAAAAAAATCCATATTTTCGCACCAAAAACAATCATAATTTAGTTTTTCATTTTTCACTGTTGCGAGATATAAAGTCAGAATTGAGTGATATAAAGTCAGAATTGCACGATTATAAAGTCAGAATTGTGCGATATAAAGTCAGATTTGCGCGATATAAAGTCAGAATTGCGTGATATGAAGTCAGAATTGCATGATATAAAGTCAGAATTGCGCGATATAAAGTAGGAATTGAGTGATATAAAGTCAGAATTGAGTGATATAAAGTCAGAATTGCACAATTTAAAGTCAGAATTGCATGATATAAAGTCAGAATTGCGGGATATAAAGTCAGAATTGCGAGTTATAGTCAGAATTGCATGATATAAAGTCAGAATTGAGTGATATAAAGTCAGAATTGCACGATTTAAAGTCAGAATTGCATGATATAAAGTCAGAATTGTGTGATATAGTCAGAATTGCGCGATATAAAGTCAGAATTGAGTGATATAAAGTCAGAATTGCACGATTTAAAGTCAGAATTGCATGATATAAAGTCAGAATTGCGTGATATAAAGTCAGAATTGTGTGATATAGTCAGAATTGCGCGATATAAAGTCAGAATTGCATGATATAGTCAGAATTGCACGATTTAAAGTCAGAATTGTGCAATATAAAGTCAGAATTGTGTGATATAGTCAGAATTGCGCAATATAAAGTCAGAATTGCGCAATATAAAGTCAGAATTGCATGATATAAAGTCAGAATTGCACGATTTTAAAGTCAGAATTGCGCGATATAAAGTCAGAATTGAGTGATATGAAGTCAGAATTGCACAATTTAAAGTCAGAATTGCGCGATATAAAGTCAGAATTGTACGATTTAAAGTCAGAATTGCGTGATATAAAGTCAGAATTGCGCAATATAAAGTCAGAATATAAAGTCAGAATTGAGTGATATAAAGTCAGAATTGCACGATTTAAAATCAGAATTGTGCGATATAAAGTCAGAATTGCGTAATATAAAGTAAGAATTGAGTGATATGAAGTCAGAATTGAGTGATATGAAGTCAGAATTGCACGATTTAAAATCAGAATTGCGCAATGTAAAGTCAGAATTGTGTGATATAGTCAGAATTGCGCGATATAAAGTAAGAATTGAGTGATATAGTCAGAATTGCACGATTTAAAGTCAGAATTGCGCGATATAAAGTCAGAATTGTACGATTTAAACTCAGAATTGCGTGATATAAAGTCAGAATTGCATGATATAAAGTCAGAATTGCACGATTTAAAGTCAGAATTGCGCAATATAAAGTCAGAATATAAAGTCAGAATTGAGTGATATAAAGTAAGAATTGAGTGATATAGTCAGAATTGCACGATTTAAAATCAGAATTGCGCGATATAAAGTCAGAATTGCGTGATATAAAGTAAGAATTGAGTGATATAAAGTCAGAATTGAGTGATATAAAGTCAGAATTGTATGATATAAAGTCAGAATTGAGTGATATGAAGTCAGAATTGCACGATTTAAAATCAGAATTGCGCAATGTAAAGTCAGAATTGCGCGATATAAAGTAAGAATTGAGTGATATAGTCAGAATTGCACGATTTAAAGTCAGAATTGCATGATATAAAGTCAGAATTGCGTGATATAAAGTCAGAATTGCGTTATATAAAGTCAGAATTGCGCAATATAAAGTCAGAATATAAAGTCAGAATTGAGTGATATAAAGTAAGAATTGAGTGATATAGTCAGAATTGCACGATTTAAAGTCAGAATTGCATGATATAAAGTCAGAATTGCGTAATATAAAGTCAGAATTGCGTTATATAAAGTCAGAATTGCGCAATATAAAGTCAGAATATAAAGTCAGAATTGTGTGATATAAAGTAAGAATTGAGTGATATAATGTCAGAATTGAGTGATATGAAGTCAGAATTGCACGATTTAAAATCAGAATCGCGCGATATAAAGTAAGAATTGAGTGATATAGTCAGAATTGCACGATTTAAAGTCAGAATTGCATGATTTAAAGTCAGAATTGCACGATTTAAAGTCAGAATTGCGTTATATAAAGTCAGAATTGCGCAATATAAAGTCAGAATTGCGCAATACAAAGTCAGAATATAAAGTCAGAATTGAGTGATATAAAGTCAGAATTGCACGATTTAAAATCAGAATTGCGCGATATAAAGTCAGAATTGTGTGATATAGTCAGAATTGCGCGATTTAAAGTCAGAATTGTGTGATATAGTCAGAATTGCGCGATTTAAAGTCAGAATTGCACGATATAAAGTCAGAATTGCACGATATAAAGTCAGAATTGCGTTATATAAAGTCAGAATTGCGCAATATAAAGTCAGAATTGTGTGATATAGTCAGAATTGCGCGATTTAAAGTCAGAATTGCACGATATAAAGTCAGAATTGCACGATATAAAGTCAGAATTGCACGATATAAAGTCAGAATTGCACGATTTAAAGTCAGAATTGCGTTATATAAAGTCAGAATTGCGCAATATAAAGTCAGAATTGCGCAATACAAAGTCAGAATATAAAGTCAGAATTGAGTGATATAAAGTCAGAATTGCACGATTTAAAATCAGAATTGCGCGATATAAAGTCAGAATTGCGTGATATAAAGTCAGAATTGCACAATTTAAAATCAGAACTGCGTGAAATAAAGTCAGAATTACATGATATAAACTTGCAATTGTGAGAAAAATGTCAGAATTTTATCTCGCAATTCTGACTTTATGTCACAAAATTCTAAGATAAAAAGTCAGAATGGTGAAATAAAAAGTCGGAATTACATTCTTTTTTTTTATTTATTTAGTGGCGGAAACAAACTTCCATAGAAATCAGCTATTTTAACCAGAGTAACGGCCCGTGTCGTTGCTTCACCTGTCAGTGACGTCATATCCGTGCTACTCTTGATTTCCGGTTCTACTTCCTTAGAATCCATGGAAACAACACAGACGCTTTTAATATATTGTGTTTTATTAGACAGGTTAGCAACTGTTAGGATATCTTTATCCACAGGAAAAAAATCAGTGTTATATATCATATATTATAACATTATAGCTTAACTTTCAACATTAGAATGAAATAAAATAATGTGAATTTAAGTGATCAAACATAACTGTAACAAAGTTCAAGTTCAGGGAGGAAGGGCGCGGGAACTGGCAAAAGTTAAACGCAACTTTAATCCTAAAATAAACATAAACAACAAAATGAAAGGAGCGGCAGTGGCCGACTGCGGCATATAAGCATAATGAAAACGGCAACATAAAATGTCCCAAGCCTGGTCCTCTCTCGCCCTTCACTGTTGTCATTCCTTCTTATATCCTTCTGGAGCTCCTCCATGGAACTCGAGGCCGATGTGTCGCACAGGTTTCTCTCATTAACATTCATTCCACTGGCCTCGTTCCACTCATCCCGCCATGCTTTATATCACAGTAATGTTAATAAAAGCTCATCAACGAACATTTCATGATTTCATGCTTTGGAGGCAAAGATGACACCTCCCATGATTCCACGCTCATTCGTGGTGTCATCAAGCTGCACCTTTGTTATCGTTCTGAATAAGTGACCTCTAGTGGTGAAGCTTACATACCGTGCCTTTAAATCTGCAAAGTGGCAGGTTCTACACACAGCCCAGAACAACACAAGGATTGACTGACTTTGTACACATTGTTCTATTAAATCATTAGTTCTGGTGTTGAATTATGCAACAACAAAAAAAAAAGAAAAAATAAGGGTGTGAATCTCTTTTTTTTTCAGCATTTGACTAAAAGTTTTCTTTCGGTTTTGTTGTGACCTTAGGTTGAGGCAATGCAATGCGAGGCATTGTGTGATGCTGGGCAGATTTCGTGCTTATATCATGATGCAATCCTTTAAGAAAAGAAAACTCCTCCACGCTGGGATAACTAGCACTTTCCCGGCTGGAATTCCACTCGTTATTCATCAACTGCGCCACATTCCAGTGCAGTGACATCATAATGAAAGACTCCTCTACAAATCTAATTCCTGCAGTATAAACTCTCCTTTCCTCAAGTCACTAAAGGTATGTTCATCAAGAGACAGAGAAAGATCTGACTGGATGCATTTTCCACATGAAATCTGATCATTTCCAAAATTCACACAATGCTCAGGTTTGTGCCATCTGAATTGTCTTTCGAACAATAAAACTATTTATTTACACATCAGTCAGAAAATGAACAAACATATAAAAAGCTATTGTCAACATGTAATGGCTGAAATAACTACTAAAATATTTTCCCAGAAATGATACTTTGCCAAGAGGTCAAAATGGCTGAGTAGCCATTAGTGCTTCCTTTGTTTTGAAATGGATCCATGTTAGGTCTTCCTCTCTGAATCTCTGCAGGTTTGAAAGTTTTACTTTCCCTCTCTCACATAATGGAAGAATTTAGAGGATTTTGCGTATTTCTGGCACAGGTGAGGTCCTGTCATGAAGCCTTTGGATCATTTAATAACGTTAATATTTCTGGCTTTCTCTTTCTCAGATCTGCTAATACATCCAAACAGGTTTCACATGACCGGTGTGCTTCATGAAATACAATACTATGGAAAAACAGTCGAAAGAAAGACAGGAGATTATGCTTATTGTGTCCAGCTGTTAGTTTTGGAGATGTGTGAAAATGTGAGGCAGCAGATGATATTTCATATGAGGTTTCTGTATGCGAGTTAGAATTAGAATCCAGATTTCTACAGCATATTTAGCCATAAATCCTGTAATGATTTTCCCTTTTATTATTTGCACGCATGCAATACACATCTCAACTGTAGTTTACTGGGACTGACCTCCACAACTCTGATTTGTGGTCACAGCTCATATCAGGAAGGAGGAATATGGCACCACAACAGAGACTTTTCATCATACTGGCAAGGAACCTGGTGAAAGATAAGAATTTATTGTTATTTATTGTAGTACTTGTTAAACAATAGCGTCTCCTTGTGGACATAGTTTTAGTATACATTTTCAAACAGTAGGACTAGCCAGTACAATTGTTAGCCCATCATGACCGTATTACATTACTTACTATCGAGTTGCGTTCAGTTAATACAAATAGCCTAAATACGGATATTTTAAAATCATTTTGTACAAAATGTGCTCAAAGAAAAGGTCCTCACGTATTTATTCTTTTAAAATATAAGAATATATCGCTTCAGCTGTGTGTTAACGCTCACGAGCAGAAATCACGTGGTACTGATAGCAACGTCCGTTCGATCCTGAGCGGCAAATCGTCAAAACATAAATCCTGTCATTATTTTTCACATTATTATATAGATCCACACATCTCAAAAGCATCATTTTCATTTAAGTATCAGTTTATAAACAACTTTAATATAGTTGCCGGTAAACTAAATGTAATTTGACTCGCGTGAGACGATCTTCAACCGTTAAAATTACTGACAGAAATATAAACAGCAAAACACGCAAGATCTTGACCAACTTACTCCGTTGTTAGGCTACTATTATTAGTTTGTGTTAGTTTATTATTTTTATTAATTAAATATGTATTATATATTGACCATTCCTGTCTTTTGTTATTCGTGTCACCGCTTTATGAAAGAAATAAATCTCTTAAAGGGACAGTTCACCCAAAAAAACGAAAATTCTGATATCATTTTCTCACCCTTAAGTTGTTCCAAACCTGTATAAATTTCTTTATTCTGTTGAACACAAAGGAAGATATTTTTAGGAAAGTTTATAACCAAGCTGCTTTGGGGCACCATTGACTTCCATAGTAGAAAAAAAAAATACTATGGAAGTCAATGGTGCCTCAGAACTTTTCAGTTTCCCACATTCTTCGAAATATTTTCCTTTGTGTTCAACAGAACAAAGGAATTTATTCAGGTCTGGTACAACCTGAGGGTGAGTAAATGATGACAGGATTTTTATTTTTGGGTGAACTATCCCTTTAATTTGTACCATTTTCCACCACAGACAGCAGATGGCGCTATCTGTTAAAACAAGGATACGAAGACATTTCTGCTCCTGTTTCACACAGTTACTGCATGAAGACCTCTGAACTCTTGCGCAATGGATATCTAAATCAATTTTATGTCAGTCAAATTCAGTTACAGCTTTATTTTCAGTGATTCAATTTCACCATCTGTGTCCCTCTGGCCAAATCAATAACTCATCTCTTGCAGTTTGAACCATGTGTGTCTATGTGCATTTGGGTCAGGGTTTGGTTGCTTGCTGGTAATTTAAACTCTTCTTCATCACAGAAATGATATTGCACACATTTTTAGTGTTTTGAGATTTTTTAAATCACTATCACATGCAGTCCAGATGATGAGAGGCACAAAGCATCTGCAAAATCTTTGGACTAAGATAAGAGGGATCTTGTAGGATTTGCAAAATTTGTCTCAAACGGCCAAATTGTGGCTAAAATGTGCACCTGGCTTAAGGAATAGCTGTAAAAAATACCAAACACGCACACAAAAAACAAAAATTTTCATCATTTAGGTCTACTCAGCCTCATGTTAATCCAAACCTGTTTGACTTAATTTTATTTTATTATTTTTTTGTGCAATACAAAAGGGAAAATATAGCAAAATCACATGATCTTTGCACCGCAAAAAAAAAAAAAAAAAAAAAAAAAACCTTCATTGCAGACACAGTTCCTCTTCAGTCACTTTTATTACAAAAAGAGGGTTGATAATGATTCAGGACAGCGGACGACAGCTGATCTCACATCAGCTGCTGTATTTTGAGGACTTTATTCAGAGCTGCAGGCTCTGAGAGTCATGTGATGAATATAGGTCAAGCGTTCCACATCACTGCAAACACACTGAAACACACACTGTTATGACTTCTGAAAGAAATTGAAATGGCATTTGCTCATGCAAAAGTTGTCAGCCACAATACTAGGGTTTTATGGCTGGTTGCCAGGGCGTTGCTAAGGTTGTTGCTTACTGGACCAAGCCAAAAGTGCCCACTTTGCCTTAACAAACACCACATATAATTATAATACAGATATTTTAGATTTTCATTTTTGACAGAGATCATAAGCTTAGATCTCTCTCTGTGCCTTTCTATCTAAGGTTTCCTCTTCATGCAAGAAGTTTCCTGCATACATGTTTCCCAGCACGCATTGCTGCAGGGTTAAAGACACTCTGACCAAACACTGAGAGATAAAATCACCCCATAAACCACAGAGCACATGCTTTCTCTTTTGCTCTCTTGTCAGTGATTTCCAACTAACACAACACCAGCAAACAGCTACATTAAAGCCATAACATTTTCTTTTTTGTTTGTTTTTTTTGTTTTTTAATGCAATATTGTAGTATTTATTATAAATGATTTATCAGTGTACATATATTTTTTCATTTGCCTTCATAATCTTTAATCAAAATAACTACCCTACTGAGGGTGGGACAAACTGTCACTCACATGACATCACAGCACACCCATCCCATCAATGCCCTTGGACAAAATCAAGTCCCACCTTACATTTATTCTTGTCCGAGAAGCCATTATACTCAGATATATATCACAATAGGAAAAAAAGACCATCTTAAACTAGAAGTGATGCTAGCTCATGCAAAACTTACCACCAAAACTTTTTTACACAAATAAGCCCACTTCAAAATTATATTCTGGTATATTTAATATGCAAGGCTTAGAAACGTGATATCACACCTCTGCACACAAGCTGATTTTTTTTTTTTTTTTTTTTTTCAGGAAAACCAATGTGATATATTTTTGTTCAATAATATTTTTTTGATTATTATTTAAAATTTTGAGGGTATTTTATGATACTTTGCAATATTTATAATTTTTTTATTAACTATTTTTCCCCATTGAAAATAATACACATTTTTTATCTAATATATTTTTCAATTATTTTATCAATTAAAGCAGTATTCCATGTTAAAAAAGTACGGAAGAGGATTAGGGCCAAGCAATAATAAAAAATTAAAACCATCTTGAGATTAAAGTTGTTAAAATTCAAGAAAAAACTTGTTAAATTTCGAGAAAAAAGTAAAAATAAAATGTTGAGAATAAACTCATTAAATTACAAGAAAAATGTCATTAAATTTTGAGAAAAAGTCACGATAAAATGTTGAGAATAAACTCGTTAAATTACGAGAAATTTTTTTTTTAAATTTCGAGAAAAAAGTCGAGATAAAATGTTGAGAATAAAGTCATTAAATTACGAGAAAAAAGTAGTTAAATTACGAGAACAAATGTATTAAATTATGAGAAAAAACTCGTTAAATTTCGAGAAAAAAGTCCAGATAAAATGTTGAGAATATAGTCATAATTTAACGAGTTTATTCTCAACATTTTATCTAGACTTTTTTCTCGAAATTTAACGAGTTTATTCTTAACATTTTATCTCGACTTTTTTCTCGAAACTTATTGAGTTTTTTTCTCGTAATTTAACGAGTTTATTCTCAACATTTTATCTCAACTTTTTTCTCGAAATTTAACGACATTTTTCTCATAATTTAACGAATTTGTTCTCGTAATTTAACGACTTTTTTCTTGTAATTTAATGACTTTATTCTCAACATTTTATCTCGACTTTTTTCTCGAAATTTAACAATTTTTTTCTCGAAATTTAACAACTTTAATCTCGAAATGGTTTTTATTTTTTTATTATTGCTTGGCCCTAATCCTCTTCCGTAAAAAAGAGACAAGGCATTTAAAATCCAATTTTTTGAAGGTAGATTAGTGCCATCTGGTGGGAGTAAACTTATGTGATGCCATGATGTAACACTAGATTACTGTATGGCTCTATATAAAGTGGCTTATAAATTCTCTAGGGGTTTTTAGACATAAATACTTGTTTTTATTAAGTTGTGGATTTGGATTTATACTTAGACATTCTCAAAGACTAGATTTTTTTTTTTTTTTTTTTTAACATTGATTTGAAGCGTCAGTTTTTGCATTAATTTTACTACAGTAAAACCTGAACACAGAGGAGGACATTTTGTTACACATAACATCAAAATTGAATAAAAATGTAGCAAAAATGAACAGGTATGTTTTATCACAGCTTAATAAATCTGGGTCTGATCTGATTTCAACCTCTTGTTTGAGTCTTTTGGCTCAATTTTACCAAAAGCCACACCAGTTCATTTGTGTGTATAATAGTGTGTTGCGTGTGTGAAAGTGAGTGTGTGTTTGAGTGGGTGTGTCTGTTTTGTACTTTTGTGTAACCTCTTTGTTGCTGTTTACTGCTTTGTGGCTGAATTATTGATTTTACTTCACACATTTGTAAAAACTTGCTCTGCGTTATAGTTGTGCTAGTTCATAGATTTTTGACTGTGAAGGATTTTTTTTCCACGATTTTTTTGTGTGTTCGCATAGCTACAAAAGTCACCAAGTGTCATGAAGCAAAAAAAAATTTAAATTTAAAAACGTAATATTTTTCAGTCATTTGACCGTTGAGAACCAGATCAGAGGTTATTAGTTCTGGTTTGTTCATATAGGCTACTTAACCCCAAGTATAAGTCAGAGCGCCGCTCCTTGTTTTGCAGAGATTCAGTCATGCAGAAAAGGACTCATCGAGGGGAAGTATGAAAGGAATTCCCTCGACTCGGCACAAATCTGCCCCTCTAAAGCCCTGCTGTTCAGTTTGGCCTACTTCAGTTCAGGCTGTGTGGACAGAGCAGGTCCAGAATGCCGAAACCTCTGTTATTCTAGATGTTTACCGGCTTGCTGGGAAGGGCACAGAGGCCCGGACATACTCGGAATATCTGTCCTCTACAAGCGCTCTGTGTTTAAACACAGAGATTAAGGAAAGCAGGGCAGTAACAACACGCCGATTAAGTGCTCAAAGACATTTTCGTGTCAGAACATCACGCATCGTACCCTGTTTACTGGAAATTCTGCTTAGCAGCACTCTGTTCATATATCTAATGCCACAAAAACAAGAGCCTTTTCAGCATGAGGGAATTCCTTCAGCGCTTGACCCAGAAGATTAACGTATAATGAAGGGTCATTTGCAAAAAATGTTGATTTTTCAGACTAAATCTTTAAGTTGTTGAAGGGCAACTTCATTTTCATTCATTGATGTATTATTTTATGTTAACAATTTTTTTTTTCTAAGTTCAAACTAAAAAAAAAAATTATAATTTTCCCCCAGTAAAAAGCATTCACACAAACATGAAATGTAACAGCAATAACACATTTAAATGAAAAAAAAAATTACTTAGTTAATATTACTAATTAAAATTAGTACTCATAAAATAGGCAAAAAGTACTTTGATGAACTATACTTCTGGCGAGATTCTGAAGTGTGCATATGATGGACACTTCACTATCCCATGAGGCCACATGAGAGGATGTGTGAATGGAAGTGAAGCAACACAACTGATGCTGGTAGGTCATGTGATGAGGGCAACATGGTGGATGTAGTACATCTGAATTACATTCAAACTATTTAAAACATATTTTTTTAGTGGTTGTGAAGTATTTACTTATTCAAAATAAGTACCTATTCAAGAGCGTATATACAATTTCGGACGAAGCCTACCTCTAGATTTGAACAAACTCTTCTTAGTCTGAACTTTGACCTTGGAAGTACTTTTCCACAAATTTTGTATTTTCAAAATACAAGTGGGAAAAAAGGGGAAAAAAAGGGACAAGGCTTCTTCTAAAATTACTTATATTATTCAATGGATGACTAAATTCTTAGTTAATTTTTGGCACACTTGCAAAACAAACATACAAATAGTCAGTGAGTAAAGGTGACAATAGGTTTTTCAAATAAATAAAAAAAAAATGTGCAAAACAAAATAGCAATTTAATTTAATTCAATTTTAAAGTTTAACCTAACCATAAATTTAATTTTACGATTTACTCTTTCGTTCCCTCAATTTGCTACTATTTCATTCCCTCGATTTGCTGAATCGTGCGCACGATTTACTATTTCGCTCCCATGATTTGCTGAATCGTGCGCATGATTTACTATTTAATTCCCTCGATTTACTGAATCATGCGCACGATTTACTATTTCATTCCCTCGATTTGCTGAATCGTGCGCACGATTTACTATTTCGCTCCCATGATTTGCTGAATCGTGCGCATGATTTACTATTTAATTCCCTCGATTTACTGAATCATGCGCACGATTTACTATTTCGCTCCCATGATTTGCTGAATCGTGCGCATGATTTACTATTTAATTCCCTCGATTTACTGAATCATGCGCACGATTTACTATTTCATTCCCTCGATTTGCTGAATCGTGCACACGATTTACTATTTCATTCACTCGATTTGCTACTATTTCATTCCCTCAATTTGCTGAATCATGCGCACGATTTACTATTTCATTCCCTCAATTTGCTACTATTTCATTCCCTCAATTTGCTGAATCATGCGCACAATTTACTATTTCATTCCCTCAATTTGCTACTATTTCATTCCCTTGATTTGCTGAATCATGCACACAATTTACTATTTCATTCCCTCGATTTGCTGAATCGTGCGCACGATTTACTATTTCATTCCCTCGATTTGCTGAATCGTGCGCACAATTTACTATTTCATTCCCTCAATTTGCTGAATCATGCGCACGATTTACTATTTCATTCCCTCGATTTGCTGAATCGTGCGCACAATTTACTATTTCATTCCCTCAATTTGCTACTATTTCATTCCCTCAATTTGCTGAATCATGCGCATGATTTACTATTTAATTCCCTCAATTTGCTACTATTTCATTCCCTTGATTTGCTGAATCATGCGCACAATTTACTATTTCATTCCCTCGATTTGCTGAATCATGCGCACGATTTACTATTTCATTCCCTCAATTTGCTGAATCATGCGCACGATTTACTATTTCATTCCCTCGATTTGCTGAATCGTGCGCACGATTTACTATTTCATTCCCTCAATTTGCTACTATTTCATTCCCTTGATTTGCTGAATCATGCACACAATTTACTATTTCATTCCCTCGATTTGCTGAATCGTGCGCACGATTTACTATTTCATTCCCTCGATTTGCTGAATCGTGCGCACAATTTACTATTTCATTCCCTCAATTTGCTGAATCATGCGCACGATTTACTATTTCATTCCCTCGATTTGCTGAATCGTGCGCACAATTTACTATTTCATTCCCTCAATTTGCTACTATTTCATTCCCTCAATTTGCTGAATCATGCGCATGATTTACTATTTAATTCCCTCAATTTGCTACTATTTCATTCCCTTGATTTGCTGAATCATGCGCACAATTTACTATTTCATTCCCTCGATTTGCTGAATCATGCGCACGATTTACTATTTCATTCCCTCGATTTGCTGAATCATGCACACAATTTACTATTTCATTCCCTCGATTTGCTGAATCATGCACACAATTTACTATTTCATTCCCTCGATTTGCTGAATCGTGCGCACGATTTACTATTTCATTCCCTCGATTTGCTGAATCGTGCGCACGATTTACTATTTCATTCCCTCGATTTGCTGAATCGTGCGCACAATTTACTATTTCATTCCCTCAATTTGCTGAATCATGCGCACGATTTACTATTTCATTCCCTCGATTTGCTGAATCGTGCGCACAATTTACTATTTCATTCCCTCAATTTGCTACTATTTCATTCCCTCAATTTGCTGAATCATGCGCATGATTTACTATTTAATTCCCTCAATTTGCTACTATTTCATTCCCTTGATTTGCTGAATCATGCGCACAATTTACTATTTCATTCCCTCGATTTGCTGAATCATGCGCACGATTTACTATTTCATTCCCTCAATTTGCTGAATCATGCGCACGATTTACTATTTCATTCCCTCGATTTGCTGAATCGTGCGCACGATTTACTATTTCATTCCCTCGATTTGCTGAATCATGCGCACGATTTACTATTTCATTCCCTCAATTTGCTGAATCATGCGCACGATTTACTATTTCATTCCCTCGATTTGCTGAATCATGCGCACGATTTACTATTTCATTCCCTCAATTTGCTGAATCATGCGCACGATTTACTATTTCATTCCCTCGATTTGCTGAATCGTGCGCACAATTTACTATTTCATTCCCTCGATTTGCTGAATCATGCGCACAATTTACTATTTCATTCCCTCGATTTGCTGAATCATGCGCACGATTTACTATTTCATTCCCTCGATTTGCTGAATCATGCGCACGATTTACTATTTCATTCCCTCAATTTGCTACTATTTCATTCCCTCGATTTGCTGAATCGTGCGCACGATTAACTATTTCATTCCCTCAATTTGCTGAATCATGCGCACAATTTACTATTTCATTCCCTCAATTTGCTACTATTTCATTCCCTCAATTTGCTGAATCATGCGCACGATTTACTATTTCATTCCCTCAATTTGCTACTATTTCATTCCCTCAATTTGCTGAATCATGCGCACGATTTACTATTTCATTCCCTCAATTTGCTACTATTTCATTCCCTTGATTTGCTGAATCATGCGCACAATTTACTATTTCATTCCCTCGATTTGCTGAATCATGCGCACGATTTACTATTTCATTCCCTCAATTTGCTGAATCGTGTGCACAATTTACTATTTCATTCCCTCGATTTGCTGAATCATTCGCACAATTTACTATTTCATTCCCTCGATTTGCTGAATCGTGCGCACGATTTACTATTTCATTCCCTCGATTTGCTGAATCGTGCGCACAATTTACTATTTCATTCCCTCGATTTGCTGAATCGTGCGCACAATTTACTATTTCATTCCCTCGATTTGCTGAATCGTGCGCACAATTTACTATTTCATTCCCTCGATTTGCTGAATCGTGCGCACAATTTACTATTTCATTCCCTCGATTTGCTGAATCGTGCGCACTATTTACTATTTCATTCCCTCGATTTGCTGAATCGTGCGCACAATTTACTATTTCATTCCCTCGATTTGCTGAATCGTGCGCACAATTTACTATTTCATTCCCTCGATTTGCTGAATCGTGCGCACTATTTACTATTTCATTCCCTCGATTTGCTGAATCGTGCGCACAATTTACTATTTCATTCCCTCGATTTGCTGAATCGTGCGCACGATTTACTATTTCATTCCCTCGATTTGCTGAATCGTGCGCACAATTTACTATTTCATTCCCTCGATTTGCTGAATCGTGCGCACTATTTACTATTTCATTCCCTCGATTTGCTGAATCGTGCGCACAATTTACTATTTCATTCCCTCGATTTGCTGAATCGTGCGCACAATTTACTATTTCATTCCCTCGATTTGCTGAATCGTGCGCACGATTTACTATTTCATTCCCTCGATTTGCTGAATCGTGCGCACAATTTACTATTTCATTCCCTCGATTTGCTGAATCGTGCACACTATTTACTATTTCATTCCCTCGATTTGCTGAATCGTGTGCACAATTTACTATTTCATTCCCTCGATTTGCTGAATCGTGCGCACTATTTACTATTTCATTCCCTCGATTTGCTGAATCGTGCGCACAATTTACTATTTCATTCCCTCGATTTGCTGAATCGTGCGCACAATTTACTATTTCATTCCCTCGATTTGCTGAATCGTGCGCACGATTTACTATTTCATTCCCTCGATTTGCTGAATCGTGCGCACGATTTACTATTTCATTCCCTCGATTTGCTGAATCGTGCGCACAATTTACTATTTCATTCCCTCGATTTGCTGAATCGTGCGCACTATTTACTATTTCATTCCCTCGATTTGCTGAATCGTGCGCACAATTTACTATTTCATTCCCTCGATTTGCTGAATCGTGCGCACGATTTACTATTTCATTCCCTCAATTTGCTGAATCGTGCGCACGATTTACTATTTCATTCCCTCGATTTGCTGAATCGTGCGCACGATTTACTATTTCATTCCCTCGATTTGCTGAATCGTGCGCACGATTTACTATTTCATTCCCTCGATTTGCTGAATCGTGCGCACAATTTACTATTTCATTCCCTCAATTTGCTACTATTTCATTCCCTCAATTTGCTGAATCATGCGCACGATTTACTATTTCATTCCCTCAATTTGCTACTATTTCATTCCCTCGATTTGCTGAATCATGCGCACGATTTACTATTTCATTCCCTCGATTTGCTGAATCGTGCGCACAATTTACTATTTCATTCCCTCGATTTGCTGAATCATGCGCACAATTTACTATTTCATTCCCTCAATTTGCTACTATTTCATTCCCTCAATTTGCTGAATCATGCGCACGATATACTATTTCATTCCCTCAATTTGCTACTATTTCATTCCCTCAATTTGCTGAATCATGTGCACGATTTACTATTTCATTCCCTCAATTTGCTGAATCATGCGCACGATTTACTATTTCATTCCCTCAATTTGCTACTATTTCATTCCCTCAATTTGCTGAATCATGTGCACGATTTACTATTTCATTCCCTCAATTTGCTGAATCATGCGCACGATTTACTATTTCATTCCCTCAATTTGCTACTATTTCATTCCCTTGATTTGCTGAATCATGCGCACAATTTACTATTTCATTCCCTCGATTTGCTGAATCGTGCGCACAATTTACTATTTCATTCCCTCGATTTGCTGAATCATGCGCACAATTTACTATTTCATTCCCTCGATTTGCTGAATCATGTGCACGATTAACTATTTTGCTCCCATGATTTGCTGAATCGTGTGTACGATTTACTAATTTGTTCCCTCAAGTTATAAATCGTGTGCTTAATTCAGCAAATTGGGGGAATGAATTATTAAATCATGCGCACGATGTATAGGGTAAATTGAGGGTACGAATTAGTAAATCGTGTAGATGCATGTAGTGATAGTAATATTTTTTATCCCTTCACAGGGCAATTTATGCAGCATTCAACATCACAATCACACAATTAATATAAGACATCACAACAAAACTAATATAAAAAACATCACAACATACACAGCTAAGAAACCCGGACATTTAACAAAGCGCCATTTCTTCATGTATTCAAGATATAAAATTACAAATTACAAAGATACACCATATCTTTATGCTTCAAATAGGTATTTACAGTCAAAACTGCATTTGAAACAAAAGTCGTGTGGGGCTCTGTAAAAACCAGGAAAGGCAGCATAAAAAAAACATTATGGTTGCTAAGATAGTCATCAAGAAGAAGTTTCTAAGAATTACAGACACAATAAGGCCTCATATTAAATTACGGTTACACTGATCCACCCGATTGGCATGAACTGGACCAGCACAAAAGCTCATGTCTAGTCTAAGCTGGTATTTCCAAGGGGAGTGAGCAAGAACACTTATTGTAAGAGAAGTGGGCCTCCGTTTTCCAGAAGTGGTTGATGAAAGACTGAATTTAATGCCACTGGCCGTTGTATAAGACAGGAACAGTGTGTATTCATAATTATTCACGTTTTCATCATTCAAGCTGCTGTACTGGTCACGTTCTAACTTCCTACCGGGAGTCATTTCAATAAACAACACACTAAAACAGACATTACCGGTCAGCATGGTTCATTTCCAGCCTGGAGACCTTTGAAGTTACACACTGTACACACACACTTTCATAAACTCAATTCATAAACTCGAAACCAGTTTTAAATTTAGCTTAGGAGGAAACTTAAATAGATTAATAAACAAGAACACCAGTCACCGTGGGAACGTAACCAGCGGAAACATAAACAGAATTATGGGAAACAGAACTTTCTTTTCTCTATGGGCTTCTGGGTCCGGAGAAATGGCTGTCAATGTTCTGAGGTCCCACACCCTGATCCAGCTCAGTGTGTGTGTTTGTTCAAACTCATACATTGTTTCTCCACTTCCTCAGTTGTTCTTTTACTGCACTTCTGATGCTTTTGGTGGAAGTGAGTCTCTGCTGACGGCCCAGGCTGGTGCATTGAACTGATTCCCACGACCTGCTGCCCTTCCTACTCACACACTCACACTGTTTGCTAAAAGATTGTCCGATTTTTTTTCTTTGACCACGGTATGCAAAAATAGACTCAGATGGGAACAGTGAAAAGCCAGGGATCTCAGGACTTGGGAAATGAAGAATGCAATATTATAATAAGCATAAATATACATGACATTTGTGTGTGTGTGTGTGTGTGTGTGTGTGTATATATATATATATATATATAGTATTTAAATAACATCTGTTATGAATGTAATGCGAAATCTAGTGTCTAGAAAGCCTAAATGAAATCTTTTAATGACCTAAACCCTTCTATAAGGTATGGACAGTAAGTGGAGGTGGCGTGTTGTGTTCTTGGAGGTTAATCATATGGCACTCAAGAGTGTATAATCAGCTGTCCTGCGTAGAACGCCACACTGGACACTCCAAGCCAGAACAAAAAGTATTAGTGCCAATCAGCTTAATGCCGTACGACACAAAACCCCTGACACACACTGTACACACTCACTTCTGCTCAATGCCAGACACACACCAGCGTCCCTAATCATCCGTCAGGGGTTGTAAGTGAACAGAATGTGTTTTATTGAAGTGTGGATGTCAGCATGAGTTAGCAACTGATACACTTCTATCTACGTCAGTAAGGCCAGAATACACCCAGGTGAACACACACGAGGAACAGCCTGAACTCTGCATCGCTGTGAAAGTTCATTCGGCTGGAATGGGGCATTTCACTGTTTCTTAGCAGCCCGTCTCACAGAGACTGGGTCAGAACTCATGGTGAGAGAGCTTCACTGCTGAGGTCAGAGGCGGTGCACTTTCTGTGAGGCCTTTATAAATAATGCATCACAAAAACATTCTTAATACATTCACATGGATGTAAAATGCTTTATAATACACCAACATCAGTTGTTTGTTCTTGTAAAGAAATATAAGCACACTTTTAGAGCTGTCAAATCGCATCCAACATAAAAGCTTGTAAATATATAATATATGTGTGTGTAAGTATGTGTATGTGCATACACACACATATATATACACACAAACTTTTATGTTAGATGCAATTAATTGTGATTAATTGATTTGACAGAACTACTTATGATATATTGTAAAACTTAACCAAAATTTTTACATTTTCTATAGAACATTTGTGTGGTGATTCACTGTGAAACGTTTGGGTGGTTGCTAGGATGTTCTCAGTTTACTAGGGTTTTCTGAGAGGTTGCTAGGACGTTGCTAGGGTGTTCCAGTTAGTCGATATGGAACTGGGTTGTTGGTTGGGTGTTTTAGAGCATTACTAGGATGTTAGTTTCTAGGGCATTACTAGGGAATTCTGGGTGGTTGTTAGGGTGATCTATGTGGTTTCCAGGGCATTACTAGGGAATTTTCCAGGACATTGCTAGGGTGGTCCAGGCAGTTGCTAAGACATTCTGGGTGTTTGATATGATATTTTAGGTGGTTTCTATGGTATTACTAGAGAATTATGGGTGGTTACTAGGTTGTTCCAGGTGGTTGCTAAGGTATTCTAAGTGGTTGCTAAGGTATCCTGGGTGGATCTTAGGGTGTTCTAGGCAGTTGCTAGGGCTTTACTGAGGAATTCTGGGTGGTTGTTAGGGCGTTGCTAAGGTGTTCCAGGCGGTTGCTAATAAATTCTGGGTGGTTGATATGATATTTTAGGTGGTTTCTATGGTATTACTAGAGAATTATGGGTGGTTACTAGGTTGTTCCAGGTGGTTGCTAAGGTATTCTAAGTGGTTGCTAAGGTATCCTGGGTGGATCTTAGGGTGTTCTAGGCAGTTGCTAGGGCTTTACTGAGGAATTCTGGGTGGTTGTTAGGGCGTTGCTAAGGTGTTCCAGGTGGTTGCTAATAAATTCTGGGTGGTTGATATGATATTTTAGGTGGTTTCTATGGTATTACTACAGAATTGTGGGTAGTTGCTAGGACATTGCTAGGGTTTTATAAGTGTATTCTGGGTGGTTGCTAAGGCATTGCTAGGGTATTCTGAGTGGTTGCTAAGGTATTCTAAGTGGTTGCTAGGGTATCGTGGGTGGTTGTTAGGGTGTTCTAGGCAGTTGCTAGGGCTTTACTGGGGAAGTATGGGTAGTTGTTAGGATGTTCTATGTGGTTTCCAGGGCATTATTAGGGAATTCTGGGTGGTAGATAGGAAATTTTAGGTCAGGGGTTCCCAAACACATTCCTCGAGCCTCCCCAACACTGCACATTTTGCATGTCTCCTTTTTTTGACACACCCATTTCAGGTCTTGGAGTCTCGATTAATGAGCTCATGATCTGAATCAGGTGTGTTTGATTAAGGAGACATGGAAAACATGCAGTGTTGGGGAGGCTCCAGGAATGTGTTTGGGAACCCCTGTTTTAGGTGGTTGCTAGGATGTTTCTAGGGTTTTATGAGTATTTTCTAGGGTATTCTGGGTGGTTACTAGGGCATTGCTAAGGTGTTCCAGGTGGTTGCTAGAGTATCCTGGCATGCTAGGGTGCTCCAGGCAGTTGCTAAGAAATTTGTGTTTGATATAATATTTTAGGTGGTTTCAATGGTATTACTAGAGAATTCTGGGTGGTTGCTAGAACGTTGCTATGGTGTTCTGATTGGTTGTTGAGGTATTCCAGGTGGTTGCTAGGGTATTGTGGGTGATTGTTCGGGTGTTCTAGGCAGTTGTTAGGGCTTTACTGGGGAATTCTGGGTTATGTTGTAGGTAAGGGGTGCCCAATCTGTTTAGATCCAAACCTTATCTAACACACCTGTTTGTAATTATCAAGTGCTCCTGAAGATCTTGTCTGGTTCAGTTGTGTTTGATCAGGGTTGGAGCTGAACTTTGCAGGAATGCAGATCTCAGGATTGAGAAGCCCTGTTGTAGGTGACAGGTAGGGTGTGTTGGGTGGTTGGTAGAACATTGCTAGGGTATTTTTAATCTTCTCAACATGTCACTCTTTTAATCAAATACCAAACAAGGTATGAGTGAAGCAGAAATCAGAAGCAGTTTACAGGCGCTGCCTGCCGTGACAGAGAGAATCTCTCCCATCCAGCTCTAAGATGATTACCTGACACAGTAAACAAGCATTTCCTGGATGCACAAGAGTGCCAAAGAGGAAAAGATACAATGGAGCTTTTAATAGATCAGCAGGCTGATGCTGTCTATGGAATAAAAAAACTCTCTGTTCTCACTGGCCCATCAGAACTGTGTGTCCTGCATGTGTTTGTAGCAGGTCTAAGAAATCATGCCAATGGGGTTTTGTAGTCCATAATCTTGTGATTTACTTTATGATTTCATCATTTGACTAACAACTATATTTAATTGTTTGATAATTATTGTTGTTATTCATCTGTCAGCTGCAGGCAGGGTGAATCATTATAAAGCATCATTACGGAAAAAGAAATATATTTTTGTCTGTTTAGCCATGGAGGTTTCAGAATGCCTTGCAGCTCTCAGTTTGAGAGGGTGTGTGACAGGAACTGTGATCTGAGCTGATTTATGTTTCGGTTGTCCAACTTGTTTATTGTTTTCAAAAAGACAGCCATCAAATCAGGTGGTTGCTAACACCACACTTCGCCCACAAGACACTGTAACCACCAAACACATGATGGATATCATGCCAACAAGGACAAATTAACTGAAATCCAATAATGAACCATAAACAAGACTGCAAACAATGTGGTTTCTGTTCTTATAATGAGATTCCACATGAAGAAAGCTTGATTAAGTTCCCCCAAATGTAAAAAGTAATATGCTATATCTACTCCATAAAATGTTGGCAACAAATTACAAGCAATAATATTAATTAAATTCACTAAATAGAACTGAGTTAGAATTAATCAAATTGATTCCTTAAATGTCAGCCATTTAAAACGAGTAAAAACTAAGTAAAAAGTCAAAGATTAATTAAGAACTCTTTATTTTTTATTACCAAAATTGAAGACACTTGATGATAACAAGTAGAATCACAATGAAAATGTTTGGTCGCCGTTATGGTGATCAGTGTTTCATATAGTTGGGTGGTTTAATACTTTTTATGTCAGTTTGTGGTTTTTGTAATGGTGTTTGCTAATTTTACACATGGTTGACTTTTAAGCAATTCATTTGATTAATTCTAACTCAATTCTTATATGTTGAATTTAATTAATATTATTGCTCGCAATCTGTTGCCACAATTTTATTGAGTTGATAGAACTGCAGTGGTTCTCATCTGGTCAGTTCTGCTCAATCTCCACAGAAATCTCTTCAGATAGCATGGAAGCAATGCTAAATTCAAAGGCAACTAACCATATGCATAGTTAGGATAGGATAAAATTATCTGGATCCAAAACCAGTTGAAAACCCCAGCCCTAAGCTATTTAAACCACTATCATTCTGATTTAGGACCCTATTGAGGTTCCTTTACTACTGAGAATTCAAACCCAGTTCCTTGCAGAGTTCATATATTGATTATGTTGTGGGTTCTCTGTTGGAGGTCATGCACTTCAGTCACTGAGATGATCTTCACCCACCGCCGTGTAACGATCACATCGCTTGGTGTCCGGTTTCTAATCCTTTAATCTTTTGGCCCAGGGTTGTTTCCATTATCAGCTCTTGCATAACATAAGTCCTGTCCACCCTGTTCCAAAAGTCCTGTAGACTTAAAAATAAATAAGAGTATTTTCAGATGACATCTTCCGCTTTATTTCTATGCATTTCTAAGCATTAGTTTATAAGATTTGACATGATAATGGAGAATAAGATGACTTTTGTGTTGATTTTAGCACTTTTATTGTTCTATTTACACTTATTACCTGTAAATTAGGTGATTCAAAAACTGTTGGAATGTTCAAAGCTAAAAACTTAATTTCCCAGAAACCCTCAGTGTAGTCAATTTCATCATTATGCTTTTGAGTGTCCCTTAAATACCATTATATCACTATACATTTATGAAGAACATATAAAACAATCAATATCTTGACCTAATCGATATTTAAAAACAGAATAATATAAGTAGAATCACTGTCACTTCCCTGTTCTGCGTCTGTCTCCAATGATTCTTCACGCTGCACGTCGATGAATATTAATGAAGCTGCGTGTCGTTCGATTGGCAGACGTTACGTAGGCTCATTAATATTCAGAATCAGTTCCTCAACGTCACCGCGCAGTCAGTGCTCGGTGTCAAAGCACGGTGCGCGTCTCGCTGAACGCTTCAGAGAGAATTATTATACATATGGTGCATTTCTCCGTGGACTTTCTGCACAACAGTCACTCTTTGAGTTGTTAGAGTAAAGCAGTTTACGAGGAAATAAACATGTGCAACACAGAGGAGAGGTGAGACGATATACGACTATACCTTTTGCAACGTTTTAATTTCATGCACATATTGCCAAAGTTTTCTGTTTTTTTATCATTTTGGATATGTGTTTAGACATTTAACGTGCCATTAAGATATTAAAATATATGTAAATAATAATTCAGAACATATTTATACATATGTAAATGGTTTATGATACATTTGCTTAATTTAATTAATGTTTATGTATTATATATAGTTATATAAATCATTATATATATATATATATATATATATATATATATATATATATATATATATATATATATAATGTTTAAAAATTCTAGATTTTTTCTATCTAAAATACAAATATCTAAAATACAAATGATTTTTTTGTTTTGATATAGAGCTGTGATGTATGTAAATTATGAATGGGCAGGATCTATTGTGATATACTGAAGGATCAGACTCACAGACTGTTATCAAAGTGGATTTAATGTCGAGCAGACAGATGAGTGTGAGAGACACACTGCTATAAATATTTCATCCATAACCCCATCAACTCAATTAGGATTCATGAGCTCGTAACATGACTGTCAATGCTGACCAAATAGCACTGTCCCAAAGATAATTAGTTTTTCCTAAACAATCTAATTTCCTACTCTTGCAATTTCCAAATCTGGATTGAGGATGGAAACCCTAGCACAGATCACCTGTTATGAAACTCTGGACACTATCAGTGGTTGTTTTCATTGAAATGTTTGTTTTTGTAACAAGATTAGCACCAGTGCAGGCGAGAAGCCTGATTTAACCTGAGATTTAAGGTATTCTGAGTGAGGAATATAGGGTCAAAACATTACATAAGCTTTAGTTCCTAGAAAGCTCTGTTCTTTAGCTGCAACATCTTTGGCGTGGCCCTGTTTATGAACAATTCAAACATCATGTTAAAATCAGAGCATTTTCCATGAACGTTTCCTCGCGGGTCACAGAATGACATCGACACTCACATTTCATGCGACGTCCTGTTTCTCAACCTCACGTCTGTTTGTGTTTTGCTTATTTTACTTGGACTCCATCCAGACCATCAACGTTAAAAAGTGAAACGCTTAACAAAAGAATTTAGCCTCTGGTAAAACAGAAACATTTAAGACATGTTGTCAAGGAAGGCCTCTTGCTTGTGGAGGCTTTGTAATCTGATATGTGCAAAACACAAACCTGCCATATCTCTCCTGGTCAGGGATTGGTCCAAAATACGTTCACTGTGAGTTGAAGGTCGGACGTCACCTTTCGTGCCCCTCTGTAGCCAAATGATAACTGTTTTCCTGGAAGACTCGCAGTATCCTGTTTTGGTTTTGACTGTTTCCTGGTCGTTCTCCAAACACTCAGCGGAGCCAGTAATTACTGCACTAAAGATTAACCTGAATCCCGGTCTTTAAACAGATCCGGACTATCACCTGGAGTTCTGGAGGTCAGCTGGAGTCAGGAATGATCTTTAGTGATACTGCCAGCAGCCAGCTGTTTTCTTTTTGTGGAATTATGTGAACTACTTTCTCAGTAACAAAAAGGAGATCTTTGGATTGTTTTGGAAATAGATTCTGCTTTTGGACTTTATGAATCCAACATTATCCTTAACTTATATTACTATTGTTCATAGCTGCGATTTAAAAAAATTGCAGTCATGAATGAATTGGAAGTTGCAATTGTGTTTTCTTTCATATTGTGAAAAATATCCAAGTGAAGCGGCTTCTCGAACAAGAAAAAATATAGGGTGGGACTTGATTTTGACCATTGGGCATTAATTGGATCACTGGATGGTTGTGGTTTGCTATTGGTCGATCTCATGTGAGTGACAGGTTGCCCCGCCCTCGCGCCAGTAAACAGAGAAGAGATGATGCTGCAAGAGGAGGGGAAGTTATTTTGATTAAAGATTATGAGGCACATGAATTAAAAAAACGATGGGCACGGATAAATAATTTAAAATAACTACTGCAATATTCCATAAAATAAATAAGAATTGTCAATTTTGATTTCATGGAGACTTTATATTTTGTGGAAAGTGTCCTATTTGTTTTCCAAGCGAATGAAAACGTACAATTTTTACCTGGCGAATGACAAAACAGGGCAAAAATTCCCATTATATCAGCAGAAAAGGAAGCATAATCTAGCAATGCTCTAGCAACCATCATAGCAACCACACAGCTAAAAACCAAAAAGTCTAATGCAAAAATTGACGACTGCATTGAGATTTCGACATTTGCATGGACATGCAATGAATGTGTAAACATCGAGTTCTTTGTATGTTAAATGAATCCAAGAAAAACCCCCAGTTTCAGTTTCTTTCTTTTTTTTAGTTGGTCTGAAACTGTTTTGATCCAGAGCGTAAAATCAGAGACGGTGGAGGGGAGGAAGGTGCTTGAATGTCAAAGGGTGAAAGTGTCGGCTTTCAAAACAAGCTGACATTTCACTCGCAGATACCCAGCACTCAATGCAGAGACCAGGAGAGGAGAATGAACAAAACAAGAGCGTCTCAAAAGTGTCTTGGAAAATCTGTCGTACTAATTCTTTGTAGTCTGTACTGTCACCGAAAAGGAAAGTAACAGCTTCACCTGTTTTCATGTGGTCACCATGCAGATTATATCACCTGGGTTACATGTTTGGTTGCCAGAGCAAGGAAACCACTACGCCCTCCTTTCATTTGCCTGCTGGGTAATCTGGCTCATGAGACTTGAAAACAAAGCACCCTAGCTTCAAACAGCCATTTCATTTGTGCCAGCGTACTGTAACCGTGTCATGGATTGCTGTCAGCTGATAAAGCCATAAAATATCAATGTTCTGTTCCCAGATCAGTTTATCACCAATACGTGAGCTCATATTCCTCGGTCTAGCTTTTTGTAAACAGGGCTGTTTTGAAAATTGGGAATTTTCTGAAATGCTTTTAATCATAATGAGAGATTTTCGCTGACAGTGTGCGGCCTGGCTTCAGATGAGATATCAGATCCAAAGATCTCCCAGTATGTCATGGGGACACAAATGTCTGTTATTACCATGTCTAAAAGCCAGTGCTGTAACTCAAGCCCTCTGGGATGTCAAATGTTCTCAGCCAAGCTGCTATTTACAGACTTGTTTTCACATCATGTGCTTGTTTGCGAGCTGCCTCCCTTCTGTCTAGTGGAAAGTGAAACATATCTTTCAATATTTACTCAAGAATCAAATTGATCTGCCGATACTGATGATCGCACAATATCAGATGATTAATTGATTCTAACACTAATTTATAGATAAATCTGATAAATGAACTGACTAAACAAAATTATATATTAGCTTGATTCCCTCCATATTAGAACAAAATTATTTTTACTCCTGTCTTAAAGGGTTAGTTCACCCAAAAATAAAAATCATTAATTACTCACCCTCATGTTGTTCCAAATCCGTAAGACTTTCGTTCATCTTCGGAACAGAAATGTAAATCTTTTTGATGAAATCTAAGAGATTTCTGTCCCTCCATTGACAGCTACACAACTACCACTTCGATGCTTCAAAAAGTTCACATAGAGATCGTAAAACTAATCCATATGAAATGAGCAGTTTAGTCCAAATTTTCTGAAGAGACTCAATCACTTTCTATGATGAACAGATTGAATTTGGGCTTTTATTCACATATAAACATTGATCAGCAAACATAAACAGAAGCTCAACCGAACCTGCTTGACGCGCGAGAACAAACCTCTTGCGGAAGCTCAAACATGCTGCGTAACACACAAACGAACTTAAGTGGTTTTTGCAGAAGCTCAAACGTGCTGCGTAACATGAGAATGAACCTCATTGGTTCTCGCACGTCTAACAGATGTACGCTGGTAGAGGTTTGCATGTAAACCTCACTCCCCTGACCTCAAGAGGCGCTCTAGCGACTGATGTTAGAGACCGCGGTCTTTAAGGCTCTGCTATACTTCAAACAAACTTCTTTTTCGTTCTTCGTTTAGGGGTAAAACGAAGTTCGAAATGCGTGACCAGTGATATACTGTAAACGAACATCTGACGCCGCCTACACTGCTGAGAGCGACGTTTAGATGAATATGTAAATATGTGCCATGCACTTTCTTCTCAGTAACAAAATAGACACAACAAAAATGAGAAAACAGTAAGGAATTATTATAGAAGGCATAAGAAAAGCGTCTGATCATAACAGCATGGGAATGTTAGCACGAGCTCTGCAAATTAGCACTCACGTCACGTCTTCATATAGCACTTTATTCAATAGATCAAGCAAAAATCAAGCAGCTTTACAGTATCAAACATGAAAAACAGTGTTAGTGCCTCATTTTTTTACAAGCACAACTTAATTTTGTACTATAAAGCAGCTATCTAGTCTGTTCATGTTTTCACCCGCGGAGATATTACCTCGACAAACTCTACAGATCAAATGAGTCAGAGATGCGGTCCACGCGAGTGAAGGCGGAGCCTCAGCGCACGCCTCCTGTTACGTTAACGTCACTGACCAATGGTAGTACGAAGGTGTTTTGGTGCTGGAACGAACTTTTCCTGAAATTTCGCTTTGGCAAGCCGTTTCGAACTTCCAAAAAGAACACGAAACGAACTTCGCTTTGGCCTGATTTTGTTCGAAATGACATCACATCAGTTCTTTCTTCGATTTCGTTTGAAGTATAACGGGGCATTTAGCCTCCTTGTCAGAGGGCCCGACTCCCATGTCAGCAGACCCGGGTTTGAGTGCCACTTCGAACCGGAGGGGTTACATTGGTGCCGTGACCTGGATGGGAGTGAGCTTTAGGAGGATGAGTGTTACAGACGTAGGCCGGTAAGAGCTGTGCATGTAAATCTCACTCCCCTGATCTCATGCTTGAGCTTCCGTTTACCACAAATAATGTGCGAGTTGATGAATGTTTATATGTGAATATAAGCCTAAATTAAATCTGTTCATCATATAAAGTGATCGAGTCTCTTCAGAAAATTTGGACTAAACTGCTCAATACATATGGATTAGTTTTACAATCTCTTTATGAACTTTTTGAAGCGTCAAAGTAGTGTTGTCAAAAGTACTGACTTCGGTACCTAGTCAGTACTGAAATTTAAAAAATATGACGCTTTGAGCGCTGTTGAGTGAATTCGTAAACATCTCTGATTGGCCGTTGTTTTCACGGCTCATCGGATATGTCTGTGATAGTCTTCAATGATCAACGCTGTAAAAACGTAAATAGTCATCAATTAATCTCTTCACTAAGCGCTTACACAGAGCAGGCGTCTATCGCGGATCGGTCCACTGTTAGACGCCTGCTTTCAATTGCTCGCGCTCCCACTTTCAAAACGCTTTCAAATTCAAACACTTCCATGTGCTTTCAAATGCTCCCATGCGTTGATCATTGTAGCCAATCACAGGCATATCCGATGAGTGCGTCAACACAATGGCCAATCAGAGATGTTTACGAATCCGCTCAACAGCGCTCAAAGCCTCACATTTTAAAAATTTCAGTACCGATAGGTACCGAAGTCGGTACTTTTGACAACACTACGTCAATGTGGTAGTTATGTAGCTGTCTATCGAGGGACAGAAAGTTCTCAGATTTCGTCAAAAAGATTTTCATTTGTGTTCCAAAGATGAACGAAGGTCTTACAGGTGTGGAACGACATGAGGGTGAGTAATTAATGACAGAATTTCTTTTTTGGATGAACTAACCCTTTAAGTGCTGCCATAGTCTGTAATCAGAGAACTGAGTGTTAATGTGAAAACAGTGCTGCAGAAAACATTACAACGTGACAGTGTTTGATAAGGCATAAGAACAGATATTTAGAGAGAGCCCTTAAAAGTGCCAACATTTCAGTAAGGCAGACAGCCAGACTGGTTTTATGCTGTTGGCAGATGGGTATCTCTGTTATCAGCTGGCACCCTGAGGCCTGTGCCAAGCTGCGTCATGCACTTGAATCATGGTGCCTGAGACAGACAGAGCGAAGGTAGTTTTTAGAAGCGCATGCCAATTTTAGTTAAAAGCACTAGTGGAAAACTATGTTAATCTTACACAGCTATGACATATTTTCTCTTTCATATTCTGTCTTGGTCTTGTAGTTGTGCTGTGCTTGGCTCGAGGCAGCGGGCTCCAGGGCCTCTGTGGTGCTCCTGATGCCCCTCTCCCACTAACGAAGATCCCGGGTGGGCGAGGGACAGGCAGGGATCTCCCTCACAGCGTACTTCACAAGGTAAGAGCACTCGCAGTCTGATTTGTTGGTCGGTTTTGTACGAACTTCAGAAACACATTTTTTTAAAAGACATTTAAAAGGGTCATATTATGCTTTTTTTTTTATTTCCAACTTTCTTTAGTGTGTAATGTTGCTGTTTGAGCATGAAAAAGCTCTGCAAAGTTACAATGCACAATGTCACTCAAAGGGAGTTATTCTCTATATAAGCAAGCACAATGAACTAACTGAACTGCCTGAAACAGAGTTTTCTTCTGGGAACATACACGTCACAATATAAAACGGACGAGGCCTGGTTGAGTTGCATTAGTGGTTTGTTAAAACTTACGGTTATGGTAAGGGGCGTGACATTTCCCAAACATGCTCGAAACGGTCAACCAATCAGAGCACATTGCGTGGAGTGGCTTCATAGAGACAGGAACTAAACAGAGTGTTAAGGTCATTGCACACTGAGTCCGAAAACTTTCGCACGTTAAAAAATAAATTCGACCTCACGTTATGTCAATTGCGTTTGCACATTGCCTCCGAAACTTTCGTCCGTCAAAAAAATATTCGGATCAGGTTCGATTTTCTGCGTTTTTCGCATCCGTGGCACGCATTTTGAGAGACATTTTGACAATTCAGAGCCACCGTACGCAAACGCAAAAATCCTGACTGCCATCTGACAAGTTGATCCACGTCGTCGACAGCACAAAACAGCAGCACTGAATGACAAACAACGTGAGGAATACAAAGAGACTGAATATAAAGACAGATTGTGCCAGTAGCAAAGCATCAAACTGAGCCACTGACATCCTGAAGTAAACTTTGAAACGCTTGGGTAATCCCACAGCTCCTTGATGAGGTGAATTCTCCTTTCTCTCTATGCAATCTCGGGATTGAATGGACCCAATATTTCCTCTTTCTTTTTAAGAAGAGAGGAGACAATCGTGCTCACTGCTTGAAGACTTAATTTTGTATTGTTTTGCGATTTTTTTTTTTTTTTTTTTTTTTTTTTTTTTTTTTTTTTGTAACGCATTCATTAATACGCATCGGACTCAGTGTGCAAGGTCTCTGTGCGTGACGAATTTTTAGGATTGCGAATACGAAAAAAAACATGTGAAAATTTCGGACTGTTTGCAAAGGCCTTTACACAGTAAAATCCCCAGAGTTAAATCAACTTTGCACAGAGTACATATGGTCCCTCTCTAAATAGTGTTAAAATAACTCTGAAGCAGAGTTAAAGTTAATGAGATAATTAAACAATTAATTAAGTGATGATTGTGCATTAGTGATGAACACCTGCTGTTAACAAGCAGAATCACTGAAGAGAAACACAATAACTACAAATGACTTCAGTCACAGTTAATTAAATATAATTAATTGCTTAATTATATCATTAACTTTAACTCTGCTTCAGTGTTATTTTATTTTGGCAGGATGGGTATCTCTGTTATCAGCTGGCACCCTGAGGCCTGGGTGGTCCATATGGTCCCTATTTAGAGAGGGACCATATGTACTCTAAGCAGAGTTGATTTAACTCTGGGGATTTTACTGTGTACTGACAGACTGGGAAGAGAGGTGTTGCAACAATATCAAATATGTGAAAAATAATGTGTTTTTAAAAAATCATGCACCTATTCTAGTAGACCCTAAAAACTGTGTCTAACTGGGGCAGTTAGCCATACCATTTCCAAAAAACATACACCGACAACCAGCCCAAGGGAGGAGACGGGTGTAAAGAGATCTCTAGAGCTTGTTTTTTGTCACGTAGCTCTGTACCATATTTACAACCAGAGTTTCCATCTGGCCTACATATGGAAGGCATTGGCACTCGGTAATCGAGCTGGGCATACACCTGACCATGTGTGTGAGACTATAGATGTCAGCACTGTCTGTACAGACATGTGATCGTCTCAAAAGGTTAAGAGGTTTAGGATCACTCACACCTGTGAAAAGGTCTATTGTTCAAGTGACTGCTGGCTACTCTTGAGCTCATTTATATCAATTGATTTTGTTTAAATGTACTACTCTGGTAATATTTAGACAAAAATCAATTGAAAATCGACAGGATTACAGAGGGTTCATTACCGAAATGAATCCTACATTGATGCATGATGCAATACAGATGTCAGAATACAACTCCGACTGATCGATCATAATTGGATCGATTTGCGAATGAGAGTGAATATCTCTCTTGCGTAGTTCATTTGAGAAGCATCTGAGAACTGGTTCTTTCAAGGCTGCTTCCAAGAGTTTACATTTATTTAACTGTTGGAAATTATATATCGTAAAAAATATATTGATATTTATAAGATCCGAGTATGGATACAATATATGCAAATATGTTACAATAATATTAATAACAATAATAATATGCAATATTGTAAGAAAACGAAAGTTCATTAAATGAAACATTTTCTTTTGTGCTCTTACAAATAACACACATTTCATTATGTGTATATGTGTCCTCCAGGACGAAAAGCTGACAGTGACTCAGGCGGGATCAGTAAGCGGAGCGCCCCCAGTCCTGCACTTCCAGTACCAGCTGAGCGAGCGACGGTTCTCCTGCTGGGACACGGTTCTTTCAGACGATGCACTCTACCTGGAAATCCCTGCCGGAGCTCTCCACAATGGCAGCAAAGAAGGGTACGTTGGGTTAATGATCTGTCATCATACAGCTCTATATTGAAGCTGACAGCGGGACTATATCTGTCTGTCTCTACATGGTTCGGCTTTAACTGACATTTTTAGGTCACAGTAGAACAAACGGCTGGTTTAATTTTAGTCAAAAGCAGCTCAAGATGGTTTTCCGTGTGAAGTGTCTTCACCGGTATGAGGTTGTGAATGATGCAGCCGCTCTTGATGAAAGTTCTTCCAGTTATTTCTCATTTGGATTCATCATCATGTCCAGTTATGTGCTGTCTGTGAGGTCACTGGAGGCATTAGAACCTTCAACGAGCAGGTGGCGGACTGTCAGAAAGCATTAAATAAGTGTGTGTGTTCTGACTGAAGTTGTTCTGTGGCTAGTACATCTGCATTATTACATAAGATACACATTATGTAAAAGCAGCAGTGCGTCACCATTTCTCTCTCTCTCTCTTTACACTGCAGTTTCACCAGGCTTCTGGAGTTTGCAGAGGAGCAGTTGAAAGTCAGCTATGTGTTCCTGTGGCTTCACAAAAACAGAGACGATCGATGTAAGATACATTTAAAAACATATTAAAGTTATATTTTACAAAAAAATGCTAATTCTGTCAGCGATGACTCACACTCATGTTGTACCAAACGAGTACTGTTTTGTATGTAACACAACCAAAGATTTTTTTTGGAAACTGAGGCTACATCCACATTAATCCAGATACATTTGAAAACGCTTTGGCCTTTAGTTCACTCTGAGATGCTGATTTGTCCAGCAAAAACAGCTTTTGGAAGACGTTCACCCAAGTGGATACATTTGAGAACTGTGTTTTCACGTTGTAGTGTGAACTGTGCAAACGTAGGTATTCGAAAATGCTTGTTTAGTCATGCACATTATGGGTGTATTGGCATTGTTGTGCCTGCCGTTACTTTCATAGAGTTGCTAAAGATACAATCTTCGTATCACATTCCTGCAAAGATGATAATATTTACTCGCAATTGCTGTCTTGCGGCAAAACATGAGGGCAATTGACTGTTTGCAAAGACTTGCCCCCTTTAGTTACTGTTGCTACGTCCGACAAGCCATGCCACTCGCACACCACACATCATGTTCTCACGCAGCGAAAAATACATCACGGAGCAAAGAGGATACTGAAAAGGCCTCTACAGACAAGACAGAGCAGGTTACTTTTGATATGAAACAAAGTCTTAAATTTAAAATTTTGTAATTTTGAAAGAAATTTAAACAATAAATACTGTTTAGTGGCTCTTTAATGTGTCGTGACAGATCGCTGTAGCACCTCAGCTCAAGCGGCTCGTGAACCAATCATCTCTTCCTACTAGTTCATTTATAGCATCAAATAAACATGAATGAACATCAGAAGGAATGTTGTTTCAAACGCGGAAAGACATAATTTTTCAAGTTCAAGTTCATCTACTAATTCGACGTTCATCTACTAATTCCCCTGACTGCTTTGTCGGACAAAATGGTGGATTCGGCGTTATGATTGGTTAGATTGCCTGTCAATCAAACCCCTGACGAAGGGTCAGTTGCATTTTATACCATACATGGAATGCCGATTTTGAGTGACCATGACACACCAGTGAGTGGTAGGAAATTTCGTCTTATCTCGGTGAGCTTTATGATGATTTACACATGCACAGCAAGGGGACTTAAAGGGCTAGTTCACCCAAAAATGCCCTCATGCCGTTCCACACCTGTTGTTCATCTTTGGAACACAAATTAAGATATTTTTGATAAAATCCGAGAGCTCTCTGACTCCTCCATAGACAGCAAATTACCACCACTTTCAAGGTCCAGAAAGACATAATTAAAATAGTCCACATGACTGCAGTGGTTCAACCTTAATGTTACGAAGCGTAGAAGACTGACAGGATAGGGTAGAATTTGTTGAATAAAGTCGTTATTTTTGTTTTGCTTCATAACATTAAGGTTGAACCACTGTGGTCACATTGACTATTTTTACAATGTCTTTAGTACCTTTCTGGACCTTGAAAATTGGGGTAAATTGCTGTCTATGGGCGAATCATATACCTCTCAGATTTTATCCAAAATATCTTAATTTGTGTTCCGAAGATGAACGAAGGTCTTACGGGTTTGGAACAACATGAGGGTGATTAATTAATGACAGAATTTTCATTTTTGGGTGAACTATCACCGTCCCACAGGTGGGACGTTTGCCATTACATATTTAAAACAGTAATATTCTATACTAAACCTTAACTAATCTTGACAAACTATATATCATTTGAAAGCTTAGAATCTCTAGTTTACATATTTGGTGACTGATTTTCAAAATAAATTACAGAGGAGCAGTAATTTATCATATCATAATTTATCATATTTTCATACTCATAAGGCATGTTCAGACCTTTATTTTGAAATAGCAGTGAACATGAAAAATCAGTAAAGATTGGTTGAAACATGTTTGTTTTCATGCCAAGTGTTCAAAAGATAACATCCATTCAATTTTTGAGAAAAAAAGGTCTGAAAGTGTTTAATAGAAAAAAAAAACATTTATGATTGTGGCGGCGATCTATAACCCACATACATGTTGTTTTTATGTTTATTAGAGGCTGAATTCATATCAAATTCTGCCAAACTTTCTATACTACTTCTATATAGGATGTCTACTTCATAAATTGTATGAAAATAATGGAAATATATGGTTCAGATCACTCAAACCATATATGGAAATGAATGCGGCTTTATATGGTCAGTAATGGAGCTTGGTTGTCATCTAGTGAAAAAGTGTGGTACTGCGCCCAAACAAAATCGTACCGAAAGCTCATTTTTTGAGATATCAACCTGAAATTTGGAACACAACTTGTTCAGATTTTTGGCTTTGATTTCCTTGCAGCTTTGTAAAGCTTTGCAGTTTTGTAAAATATATATTTTATATAAAATATTATATTTTTACATTTTACATTTTCATAAACTTCTATAACTTTTTTTTCTGTTTCACTTACAAGTTATTTCACATCTACAATAATCTGCCAATTTTAATCTTTAAAACAAGACCAGCCTTGTGTCTATATTCCAAAGTATTCTTGAATTACAACCATTTAAGTTTGGATAGTGCATTTTCTTGTCTAAAAAAAAAAAAAAAGTGGGGGTGACAGTTAAAGGGTTAAGTATTTTCAGATGTTTAGGTTTAAAAAACACTTTAAAAAGCTAGTTTGGAAGGAGTGTTTTGAAATGAAAATGCCATCTTCAGTATCCAGATTAATGTAGATGCAGGTTGTCGGATTTCAAAAATATGGCTTATCCATATGTGCACTGTTATTATGGCTTTTTAATCATTTTGGAGCTTGACAGCCCTGTTATGATTGGTGTACAATCTGTAAAAAAAAAAAAAAAGAAATAAAGAAAGTCATACGGGTTTGCAACAACATGCAGAGTAAATAATTGAAATTTAATTTGGGTTATCTAATTTTTTAAAACTGGATAATGAATCTTTTACTTACCATAATTCAGTAAATGAATAATTGTCTTTGTCTCCACTTGTGCAGTGTCCATCATGAAGACCTTCCACTACATGGGTTTTGAAGTGGTGAAACCTGGTCACCCGCTGGTGCCGGCCCGGCCCGATCTTCTCTTTATGGTCTATTCCATAGACAGCAGTAGTTCTGATGAAGAGTGAGAATCACACTCTCACTCACTCTTAAAATGCCCCCACCCTTCTTGCCCCTTCTCTCTATGCCCCCTTTATACCCCTGCATCAAAGTGACTTTTAGGATGGGGGTAGGGGCGAAGCTGGGCCATCTAACACTCTGATTGGTTCAGTTTCTGTTATTAACCCACCAATCGATTCTGATTGGTCGTTCCATCAGCAGGAGGTGGGTTGGTGCTAAAGCAGAAATCCAGCATATCCTCTCTGTTAATTCACATCATATATCAAACTGTCTATACTGTGGTGTACTCTTATGTGTGGAACATTCAGATCAGGATACAGATCGCAGACATGGTAGTGATACTTCTTAAAGAAGGGAATGCATTTGTAATTGATTGTAAACCGTTTCCAGTGGCTTAAGGTGGTGAAATCAGGAATTTATTTGTTTATTCCAGTTTGACAGTCTTTTCTGCTCTGGTTTTACTCTTCTTTAGGAGTTACAGCTTTAACTTTTACTAGTTCACTGTACTCAGACGAAGCAAGGTGAAGCAAGCTGAATAGCTCTCAGCTCATACTCGACTCACTTCAACAGCACAATTAGCTCTTATAACACTCGTTAGGATTTATGCTGCGTTCCATTCAACTCAACTTTTGAATATCCACCTTCCTATTTAGAAAAGTGCAATCGAACGCACTTGAAGTTGGAGTTTTGGCTTGGAAATCATGATTTCAGTCTATAACGTCACAGACGGCACCTGAGATGTGCGCAGTTAATGCTAAACATTCACTTTTATGCACATAAAGCACATTGATAAGTCAAAGTTCCCACATTATATTACCAAGAAACGTTGCAGTGACGTGTGTAAAACCCACTAAATGATCCTCACTGTTGATAATCTCGCATCTGTAAAATGAAAGCTAGCATTGCATATTAATATCGTCAGAATGTCATGCAAATTATTTTTGGAAGTCAAAGATATTACGTACGAAAAATATCTTGCATTAAACATTGGATGGAACGCAGCATTCTACAATAGCATTCCAGACCCCAACAATGCACTTGAGTGTAAGTTTAGGTTGAGTTTAGTTGAAATTTTTCTCAGTCTGGTTGTGAGGTTTGCTTTTCTTTGAGTAGAAGTTGTTCAGTCAGGTCCGTTGCTTTTATTTCTTTTAAAGTGAAGCCAGACCTGAAAACTCCTAGATGCATGAGCATGTTTGTGATGAAATCATTCTAGTTTTAAAAATCCTGAAGGTCCTGGTATCCTCATTTTTATTTAGGGAGATGCATAGACCTTCTACATGAGTCTTACCGTAATCCATCACAGCATTTGTCTTCACCATCCCAAATAAACAGGAAACATGAGAGCAAACCAACCACACCCTCTGCCCCTCAGGGGCTTTAACACAAGCACTTTAGGAAAACACAAGCAATTCAGCCCACGGTGCATTGAACATCCATTAGACAGAGATGTACTTTGAGCCGTCAAGATGTCTTGCAGTGTTTAGTGAACTTGACATACTTGCCAAAGATAATGGTCTCCATTCAAAGCGAAAGCCTCAAGTTTCATTCAGATAAGACTGGTGAACCTACCTTAGCAGCACCTTCAGATAGTAGGATCGGTCCCGGCGCAGTCAGGTAAAACGTGCAAAAACATTCCCTGGAGCGGAAGTCTCTGTTTCTTTGATTCTTGGTCATCTCTGTGGAAATTAGGTGCAATGAATTCAGTTCTGTATACTTCTCAGCAGGGTGGCCTTTAGGTTTTTCATGTGTAAATAGACCTAACTTTTCCTCATGGGCTGTGACAATAAGCTTTTAGAGAATGTTTTTTGTTCATCCACTTAAATTTTATTTTTATCTATATGATTTTATTTTGTCTATATTGATTGATTTGTTTGTAGTGTAGACTTTAGCGTAAATCAGAAATCATTTAATGACAATCTACACTTGTATACCTTGAACTTTTTCCTTATGTCCAAATAAAACACGTGACAAAAAAACTGACCTCTTTTTTTCCCTGCACAAATAAAATCAGTTTGACTCTTCTAGATGGATTGTGTGAACTGAATAGGGAAATAAAATTATGTTATGGATGTTGAATAGTGCAAATACATATTTGCTCACAAGGAAAAAATGTGAACTTAATATTAAACTATTGAAACTAAAGTAAAATGTGACCTTTTGGGTTTCTATGAAAAACGGTTGTTATTCACTAAAAAATTTATCAATGATAAGGAATATATTTTTTCATTAATAATTAATTGCTAACGATGATAGTAATATTTAGTTGTACACATTTTGTGTACTGTTGATGAGAAATTCAGTAAGAAATACCACTCATTTATAATGTTTATAAGCTGTCAGGCTTCTACAACAATTTACCATCATTCTCTGTTGCAATACAGAGCATAAATAACACGTCAAATATGACAGCAAAATTGATTAGTCATTGTAAAATGTCCATGTTCATTAAGTAACTGCATTCTATGAGAAACATAATAAATAGCTTAAAGGGCTAGTTCACCCAAAAATTCTGTCATTAATTACTCACCCTCATCAGTTCCACACCCGTAAGACCTTCATTAATCTTCAGAACACAAATTAAGATATTTTTGTTGAAATCTGATGGCTCCGTGAGGCCTGCATTGACAGCAATGACATTTCCTCTCTCAAGATCCATTAATGTACTAAAATCATATTTAAATCAGTTCATGTGAGTACAGTGGTTCAATATTAATATTATAAAGCGACAAGAATATTTTTGGTGTGCCAAAAAAACAAAACAATAACGACTTATTTAGTGATGGCCGATTTCAAAACACTGCTTCAGGAAGATTCGGAGCGTTATGAATCAGTGTATCGAATCTGCTGCTCAGAGCGACAAAGTCACATGATTTCAGCAGTTTGACACGCGATCCGAATCATGATTCGATACACTGATTCATTATGCTCCAAATCTTCCTGAAGCAGTGTTTTGAAATCGGCCATCACTATGTCTTTTTTTTTTTTTTTTGGCGCACCAAAAATATTCTTGTCACTTTATAATATTAATATTGAACCACTGTACTCACATGAACTGATTTAAATATGTTTTTAGTACATTAATGGATCTTGAGAGAGGAAATGTCATTGCTGGCTATGGAGGCCTTACTGAGCCATCAGATTTCAACTAAAATATCTTAATTTGTGTTCCGAAGATCAACGAAGGTCTTACGGGTGTAAAACGGCAAGAGGGTGAGTAATAAATGACATTATTTTCATTTTTGGGTGAACTAACCCTTTAAGGACTGCAATTGTTTCCTGAGTTGACATATTTCCTATTTATTCCATTTTACCAGACAATGAATACTCACACACAGGCCCGGATTAAGAACATGTTGGGCCCTGGGGCTATAGCAACACTAAGGGCCCCCTTTCATATGATTGCCATGCCACAGTATCTTGTACCACAAGATTTTTTTTTTATTATTGTTATTATTTTTATATTTTTACAAATGTCATTTTATCAAATCATTTTATATAAGCACACTAAATATTCCATGCTATTTAACATATTTTAAAATATATTTAACATATAAAATACTTAACATATTTTAAAATTGTATTGCAAATATTGCTGACACAATAATTCTTTCCTCTGATTAACACAAAATAAACTATTTTGAAGAATGTGGGTAACCAAACAGTTGATGGTCCCCAGTGATTTCCACATTATATATTTTTTTTTCCTACTATGGAAATGTAACCTAACAGCAACTGTTAGGTTACCCACATTCTTCAAAATATTTTAAGAAAGAAACTCATTCAGGTTTAAAACAACTTGAAAGGGAGTATGTGATGACAGGATTTTAATTTTTGGGGTGAACTATCCCTTTAAGGACAAGGGTCCGCATGCTAACTATTAGGATGCTGTCACTTAAAGACCTGCACGTTTCCGATTTTCTCAACTCACTTCAGACATACACAAAAGGTTTACATAAACACAGTTGGTTATTTGACAGTATTATAGCGCAATCAGACGCGAAACATGAAGTCCAGTAGTCAGGTGCTGTTTGACAGGCTTAAGTGTGTGTGCAGTGCACGCTTTGGGTGTATGGGGTCAGAAAAAGCGCATCTCAGAACAGCACACGAATGACATGTTTAACTGGCAGGGCTTTAAAGTACATGCAAATAAAGAATTGATTGCGAATAAGTGCAGTGTCCCGTGGGTAACTCTACCGCTGTGTTAACTTGTGATGTGAATGTGTCGAGGTCGAGTTGTACGGATGCGGCACCAGAACTGCAACTGATAAAATGTGCTTCAAAGGCAGATAGTGGAGACAAGTCACTCGACATTGGTGTTCGTCAAAAAAACAGTAGGAAAGTTAATTCGGGATTTTTACACGGGTGATGATGATGAGAGAATTCAAACGGCAATAAAATCAACCGACCTGTCCCTGTAAATGTTGAAAACACCTTATACGTTTTAATGAGAAACAATTACCATCCGAATAGGTCTTAACTCGTGATAAAAATAATAACTTGATGCAGCTGCTATCTCACCTTTTTCAACGTGTAAAGCACGCAGAACGGCGACGGTGTCGGTGGGTAAAGATAATTGTGAGCTGCCGCTGCACGCGGGGTCTTCCACTGGCTCGGATGTTTTATGTGAACCGAAGCAGTTAGTTAGTTTTGTAATTTTTGCTGTAAGATTAGCATCCCTTTTCACCCTTTCAAGCTTATTTTTCCTTTTTGCGCACCACTATCACTTTTTTTTTTAATCATTTTGAACACAGCGAGGCTGAACAAGCAATAAAGGCCAATTTTCTAGTCTAAATGCGATAGCATAACGCAAAGAGGCGTTTCCCGATGTCATGGCACGAATTGTAACGTGATTTTGATTGGACGGTGATTTATCAGTCAGGCACATTTTCCAATATTTTTTTTCTTGTTATTTTAGGTGCGTTCACGCGGCCTTGTAATTCTTGTAGTTACGAGATTCTAGCTTGTAAAAAGCTTTCACGTCCTCGTAGAGATCGTAATTACAGCTTGTAAGCTGGTAGTTTTCTGAGAGCTCCCACATGTTCCACGTGGCCGCTGTACCACCTGACCGCTGTAGATTCATTTAGGTGTTGATAGTGGTGTCATGGAAACGCATAATTCCTAGTCCAAGGACCAAAAGGACGTGAACAGCTCCGAATATAACGTCACGTGTTGTCATGTCAAGATTTCGGTAAATACGAGGTGACGTGAACGCAGTATTTATTAGACACAAATCAACCACCTTTGACTTGTCAATCTAATTTCCTCCAGCCAATCACGGGCCCCCTCTACCCGCGGGCCCTGGGGCTTCAGCCCCACCTAGCCCTTATGTTAATCCGGCCCTGCTCACACACACACATTATATACACACACACACACACACACATTATATAATCCAAGCTTTAGATTGCAAATGTTTAGGAGTAGTCCTACATTAACCTCAAAGCTAGCTTAAATGGTAATAAACTAACAACTCTAAATATTTGCTTAGTTATTTCTCAACCTCACTTGAATTTGTTCCTTATCATTAGACATGACATTATGGCGCTTTGGAAAACTATCTGAAACCATTTTCCTTGTGGAGGTACCTTCATACTGAAACGTCGAGACTCCCGTAGACCGGCTAAACTGAAGAGCCGCAGGACATATGCACTTAACGATCCGTGCTGGGTTACATCACAATAATCTCGTCCATTAAAATGACCTAAATTCTCTCACTGTGTGACCCGTTAACATTTCTGTGTTGCCGGGTTACTCTGCGAGCTTATATCATCGTGTTCAGGTCTGACTGACTTCTGAAACCGTAATCCGCGCGCTTATGCAACACGTGCCTAATTTTCCCGCACTTCTTAGAAAGCCGGGAAAATACGTTGAGTCAGTCAACAGATCCGATTAATCCGTCATCAAATACAAACTTTAGTCTTAACTCTTATCCACACAAAAATGTTTTTCTTTGAGGTATTTATCTTGCAACAATTTACCATGGTAATCGAAGTTTTACCAAAAGTAGGTTACTGCAGTAAAACTGAGGTAAGGAGCTTAGCCAACACAGACATGAAATCACTCTTAAATATATATATATATATATAAAACTCTTGGTTACACAACACTTACATTAGAGTAACAAATATCCAGATTAACACATTTACATTTAATCTATTATTCAACAAATACCACCAGCTGTGCGACGTTAAGTGAGGAACCTTCTAGAATTAGATTAACAGAAGCTAAACGACTCAGACAATGTTTATCTTTTCGTTTTGTGTTTAATAAAGAAAATGACAGATGAACAGACAGAGCAATATGAATTTCTTTAGGAATCCCAGCGGGCTTTTACATTGTACTAGAAAACAAGTGCAGGTGTTTTATTTGTCTTTCTCCTTCTGTTCTTTATCTTTCTTGTCCTTCTCAGCTTTGGCCTCTTCTGCTTCGTGTTTCTTGATGAGTTCTTCCACTTCCTTCTGCTTGAGGACTTTGATTCTGGTCTTGCCGTTCTCTCGTGTCAGTGTGGCGATCTCCACTGCAAAGATCGGCAGAGAAAAAAAGAGGGAACACATTCAGATGTTTGTCCATGCTATGAAAGTCAACCATCAACTGTTTGGTAATGGTTACCCATATTTGTCAAAATATCTTCTTTTGTGTTCAGCAGGGGAAAGAAACTCATACAGGTTTGGAACAACTTGAGGGTTAGTAAATGATAACAGAAGTTTAATTTTTGGGAGAACTATCCCTTTAAGAGTTTGTATCTGAATAGTTATTTAATTAGCAATAGCTTTTGGGGTTTATATACAGTTATCGAAGCCCATTTATGCTTCAAAGTAAAAAAATAAAGATAATTGTGATATATTTTAAATAATTAAAATAAGTCATGCATAAAAAGTAAAAAAAAAAAGCGATTTCATGTGTCACACTATGTTTAATTGTTAAAAGGAGTTTGTTTCTGGATGACCGCTTTGACAGCAGCGTTACTGTAGTTGAGCACGTGAGCAGCTGCATTAAGCTGAGAGCTCAGATGGATTGTGGGTCTGTATATAGTGTCATTATCATTCATAATGCAGAGATCGGCTCTCCGCCAGACTGCCTCAATCTTCCAGCCTTGTCTGCATGCTAAAACATTTATTCCATCTCTGTCTTGCCAAACACGCACCTTTCTCTGCTGAGAGCTTGCTGACGTCCATGGTCTTGTTCAGCACTTTGACGGCGAGAGCGAGGGCGGCCGACAGAGTCATCTCTCCCTCTTTATAATCCTGCTTCAGCATTGACACAGCAGCCTACAACAAACAAACACAAAGTCTCTGAGCTGAGGTCATTAGTGTTTTGACATCTTTCTTTTGTGATCATGGACAAGAGAATTGATGACAGCGTGTCGTTGCCATCTACTGGCTGAATCACAATATTAAATACAGTGCACTAGTAGTTGGATAGTTTAGTCCGATTTACCACGGAATCATTTTTAACTGGTTCCTTTTAAAGAATCAAACTGATTCAACAAAACAAAATAATATTTGACACAATCTACATAATTAAACGGTGATTACAAAAAAGCAGTATAACAAATTCTTTGTGAGGACCTCTGGGAACACTTATTAATAACTAGACTTAGGACTGTTTGCATATCTGCAGAATAGACATTAACATGGACAAATGTGTTAAATGGAGATGAGAGCACTATGTATTGGTTGCTGAAAGATTTTATACAATAGTACTATAAATCAGAAGTTAATATGGTGTTATTTTAGACACAATAGTGTCCGTTTTGCTCAATTTTGCCAAGACAAAGCCGAACTGTTCGTCTCCGAGCAACACAAAGAGGGATTTCATTTCTGAATCTGCGTTTTGAACAAATCAGGTGAACCAATGATTCAATGGAACATTCATAAAGAGAACCATTTACTTCCGTTTGAATGAATCAAATCGAATGAATGAATGAATCATTAAGACATTTACCGCCACCTACTGGCAGTTTTAGTTTAGAGTAGGCCTATAAATTTAATTAAAAATAATTTAATATTTCCATATTATCATTTAGAAAAAAAGAAAAACGTTAAAGCTAGGCTATGGTTTATCCAAAAATGAAAATTCAGTCATAATTTACTCAACCTCATGGTCCAAAAAATGTATGTGTAATAAATTCTATGCTGAATCAAATAAAATATTTATTTCTGAAGCTACTTTTTTTTGTAATGTCTATTTGATGCTTTACACAATAATGACTTTAATCTTTTTGGGAGTAATTTCTCAGCCAAATGTGATGTGTGATTAATTTGTGATTAATTAGATTAAAAAAAAATTAAAAATCGCTTGACGGCCCTAAAATAAACATAATAAACACTGTAGCATTTTTACACTATTTTTTTTAACAAGTCGTTTCTGCTCATCAACGCTGTATTTATTTGATCAAAAATACAGTAAAGACAGTAATATTGTGATTATTATTACAATTTAAGACAGCTGTTTTCTATTTGAATATATTTTAAAATGTTATTTATTCCTGTGATCAAAGCTGAATTTTCAGCATCATTACTCCAGTCTTCAGTGTCACATGATCCTTCAGAAATCATTCTAATATGCTGATTTGCTGAAACACATTTCTGATTATTATCAATGTTGAAAACAGTTGTGCTGCTTAATATTTTTGTGAAAACAGTGATGTTTTTCAGGATTCTTTGATGAATAGAAACTTCAAAAGTCTTTCACAACATTGTATTTTCCTTAAAAAATCTAGAAATCTAGACACTTGAAGCTGTGACGTGCTTAAACTGTCCAACTAGTGCTAGAAAGTCTGATTAATTTCAGTGAATCAGGTCATTTAAATCGTTTGGTTTAATTAATCATTTCAGAAATACAAAGTACAATGCATAAGAATGAGAATGTGTGCGTTTCACTCACTGCGCTGTTGTTTCCGATGCATGTGGCTTTCCAGCCTCCATAGTTTCCGCTGGGGTCGCTCTGATAGAGCTGGAATCCGTAGTGTTTGTCCCATCCCATATACAGCAGAGACACACCGAAGGGTCTTTTACCTGATAAAACCCACATACAGTTTTTATTCAGCAGCCCAAAACCTCACCAGGATTATGTTAGAAACAGATTCATAATGTACAACAGTTTTGACTTTGCTGTCGTACCTCCAAACTGTGTGTAAGCCTGTTTGATGTCACACAGGGCAGTGACCAGCTGCTCACAGGGGATGGGCTCCTGATACTGCAGGAGGTACCTGCACACACAATCACATTCAATGTGACTCTCATATGCATAATTAACCAATTCTTTTGCCTTACAACTACATAACGCAGTCAAAATAACGCGTTACTCACCTCTGTGCGATGAGTCTCAGCTCGTTCGTGAGGACGTTGGCATCTGACGTGATTCCCGCAACACTGCATGCCATGTCTCTGCATTACAGAATCACCACAACAGTGTTATTGTAATCGAACACTAGCAAAAATCATTTTCAGCAATTGAAATAAGGCTGACATAAAATATAAATGTTTGTTGAAAACTTACATTTAAAAACAAACTAAAATAAGCCTTGACAGCTTAAATAAACTGTTAAAGTACTAAAATTGCATAAACTAAAACTTAAATCATAATAAAGATAGATAGAAATATTTAAAAAGAAATGTCAAAAGCACATAAAATGGCTAAAACTTAAATTAAAATGACAAAAAAAAAATGACTAACAAATCAGCATTGACAACTGAAATAAGATTAATCTGAAGTACTAAAATTACTCAAACTAAAACGACAAACATACATAATTTTTCTAAAACTTAAATTGAATTGAAAAACTAAACTTAGCCTTGACAACTAACTGAAATAAGTTCAAGTTGAAGTACTAAAATTCCTAAAACTTAAATATAAAGCTAAATATAAATATTAAAAAACAAGTGACAAAAGCGCAACATAATGACTAAAACTTAAATTTAAATGAACAAAAAATTAGCCTTGAAAACTAATTGAAATAAGTTTAAGCTGACATACTAAAATTGCTAAATAGAAATATTTAAAAAGAAAAATGACAAAAGCACAACAAAATGACTAAAACCTAAAATAAAATGAAAACATCCAAAAATTAGCTAAAAGTACTAGCTATTAGTACTAAAATTACTAAAACTAAAACATAAAGCTAAATAGAATTATTAAAAAAACACAAATGACATAAGCATACCAAATTTACATAAACTTAAATTGAAATGGAAAACTAAACTTAGCCTTGACAACTAACTAAAATAATTTTAAGTTGAAGTACTAAAATTACTAAAACTCAAAAATAAAGCTAAATAGAAATATTAAACAAATGTCAAAAGCACATAACAAAATTACTAAAATTAAAATGAAAAACTAAAATTAGCTTTGACAATGAACTGAAATAAGATTCATTTGAAGTACTAAAATTATTCACTAACACTTAAAAATAAAGCTAAATAGAAATAATAAAAAACAATAATGACAAAAGCACATAAATTTACTAAAACTTAAATGAAATAGAAAAACTTGTCAACTAACTGAAATAAGATTAAAGGTGCCCTAGAACGTTCTTTCACAAGATGTAATATAAGTCTAAGGTGTCCCCTGAATGTGTCTGTGAAGTTTCAGCTCAAAATACCCCATAGATTTTTTTTAATTAATTTTTTTAACTGCCTATTTTGGGGCACCATTAACTATGCACCTATTCAGGCTGCGGCCCCTTTAAATCTTGCGCTCCCTTCCCCCCCGAGCTCTCGACTATAATACAGTGCATAAACAAAGTTCACACAGCTAATATAACCCTCAAATGGATCTTTACAAAGTGTTCATGCAGCATGTCTAATCGCGTAAGTATGGTATTTATTTGAATGTTTACATTGATTCTGAATGAGTTTGATGGTGCTCAGTGGCTAAAGCTAACATTACACACTGTTGGAGAGATTTATAAAGAATGAAGTTGTGTTTATGAATTATACAGACTGCAAGTGTTTAATAATGAAAATAGCGACGGCTCTTGTCTCCGTGAATACAGTAAGAAACGATGGTAACTTTAACCACATTTAACAGTACATTAGCAACATGCTAACAAGACATTTAGAAAGACAATTTACAAATATCACTAAAAATATCATGATATCATGTATCATGTCAGTTATTATCGCTCCATCTGCAATTTTTCACTATTGTTCTTGCTTGCTTACCTAGTCTGATGATTCAGCTGTGCACAGATCCAGACGTTAATACTGGCTGCCCTTGTGTAATGCCTTGAACATGGGCTGGCATATGCAAATATTGGGGTCATACATATTAATGATCCCGACTGTTACGTAACAGTCAGAGTTATGTTGAGATTCGCCTGTTCTTCGGAGGTCTTTTAAACAAATGAGATTAACATAAGAAGGAGGAAACAATGGTGTTTGAGACTCACTGTATGTCATTTCCATGTACTGAACTCTTGTTATTCAACTATGCCGAAATAAATTACATTTTTGATTCTAGGGCACCTTTAATTTGAAGTACTAAAATTACTAAAACTTAAATGTAAAGCTAAATAGAAATATTAAAAAAACAAAAATGACAAAATTAAACTAAAACAAACTAAAATTATCCTTGAAAACTAACTGAAATAAGTTTGAGTTCAGGAATAAAATTCCTAAAACTTAAATATAAAGCTAAATAAAAATATTTTAAAAAACAAAAATGACAAAAGCACAACATAATGACTAAAACCTAAATTAAAATGAAAACATACAAAAAACTTAAGTTTAGTACTTAAGCTTAAAGTAAGTTCAAGTTGAAATACCAAAACCTAAAAATAAAGCTAAATAGAAATATTAAAAAAACAAACATGACAAAAGCACAACAAAATTACTAAAACTTAAATTAAAATAAAGCTAAATATTTAAACACAAATGACAAAGCACAACAAAATAACAAATTAAAATGAAAGACCAAAAGCCTTCAAAATTATTTGAAAAAGTTTAAACAAAGTACTAAAATAACTAAAACTTAAAAATAAAGCAAAAATAGAAATGTTAGAATGACTAAATTAAAACTAAAATATGAAAATAAAAGCATATATCCTATAATAGCTTATACGTAATACTATAAAAATAGCACTGCTCCTACAAAAAGAGATTTCTCAAGCACAGAAATCTAATTAATCTACACCTTAAATATTAATGCAATTCCTCCCATATCAGAAATAATAAAAATGTGCTTTTCAACTCCTCTTGGGAAACTCTTAGGAGCTGAAAAGCCGTGATTATCAAGGTATTTGTGTTCAAGTAATCTTGAGAATGATTTAACTCGTATGAAAACACGACTCACTCATTGAGTTTGTAGATCTTCTCGGAGAAGAAAACCTCGTCCAGAAGTTTGTGGATGTTCCTCCTCTCCGCCGCCAGCAGCACGCCGTCATTAGCCAGGATGCCCAGGCAGGTGCCAGCGTGACCGATGGCCTCCATGGCATATTCTACCTGGTACAGACGGCCTGCCAACAACACAACACACACACTGAGACCCCATTTACATGTGACATGAAATCAGCATGTTTAATAATAACACATAACAGAAATAATAAAACTGGATATGGAGACTCTCACCTTCTGGAGAGAAGATGGTCGTTCTTGAGTCATATCTCCGAGACTGTTACATAAAACAAAAAAGGAGTGTATTCTGAATTTAACATATTGTAAATAAATAAACAGCATTAAAAATAGATCAACTAATAAGGCAACACTCACCATAGTGCCCTTAAATAAAACAAACCCTGCAAAAAGGAGGAGGGGGAAAATGCTTAATTTATCAGTAATACATTGCATATAGAGGTAAAATGCATTATTATTCATAATATTACATTATTTATTAAATAAATAACTCGTTGATTTGTGCTGCTGTCATGACCTAAAGAACTTAAACACTCAAAGAGCAGCAAAATGTAGCAGAAACACACACAAAAACACATCAAGCTCACAAAATACAATGACTTTATTATCATAAATGATATATTATAAAGCATAAATGTAAATTTTAAGCTGCTTTCGGTTTCTCCTGTATGAATGTTTTAGCTTTAGCATTAGCACCTGCATCACAGCATGAAGCAGCAACTTTTCATTTCATTTAAGTTTATCCTTTACTCAATTAATCTCACATCACCTCAGGGCCTTACACGCGCACAGAAGGCTGTGGTTTGTGATGGCCATCATATATAGGCTGTAAAATACAGTAAAATATGATTATTTTCATACCTAATGCCTGTGCTCGCGCTGCCTGTTCACTGTTGCGGCTGCGACTCCGCTAAAGAATTTCACTGCAGCGAGAAGCGCGTCCACTCTGGATTCCCTTCCGTGGAGAGTCACGTGTGTTACGTGAAGCTCTCTGATTGGTTCCCAACTTTCGATTAGCGGTTAGTTTGATTTTTACCGTTTTAACGGTCATCAATATCATAAATCCTGCAAAGTTTTTTTATATTTTCATTTTTCAAAAAATGTATATACATTTATAACACTATACTAAGTATTATATTACCGTTACATCAATGGAAGTGACAGTAAAAATTACATCTTTCTGTCTTCTGACTGCTGTTATCAATCGCTCTCAATTTTTTTCCTCTTTTTGAAAGTTATGAAAACACTATTGTGCTATTTTGCTTTTTGTGCAAATGGAAACGAAAAAAATACATACATTTACCGCTACAACAGTTTACCCAAAAATTTCACTTCTGAGAAACCCAGTTTTGTGAAAAGGGTCTATTAGAAATACTTTCAAACGAAAAAAACTAATTATCCGCACTTAAGGAGTTATTTAATAATTTTACTCTGCAAAGCACATATACACCAGAGCGGGGCAGCGTAAGTGTTATTAAACAACAATTAAAAACTGACTTTTTAAATGTAAGATACTTTTCAAATGCCTTTTATGTATATAATTTATTGCTTAACATAAGAAAATATTCATAAAATATTATTTGAATAAAACTATGATATTCTAAGCAGAGTAAACTAAACAGAAATACGGAGCCCCGCACGACGTGCAAGAAAAAAATTAAATCATGCGCACAATTTAATAGTTCATTCCCTCAATTTACTAAATCGTGCGCACGACTTACTAAAACATGCGTACAATTTAATATTTAGTTCCCTTGATTTATAAACCATGTGCACGTTTTAGTAAATCGAGGGAACGAAATATAAATCATGCGCACAATTTAGCCTACTATTCCTGCATGTCATATCCAGGGCTCGATACAAACAATTTAAATGTTTTACGAAAATGTAACCGTAGCCATTTAGGATGAAGAAATGTGGAAGCTTTTCTGTGATGGATGTATGTTCACTATTGGACATTGTTAGACAAATTAAAAGACAAATTAAAGTGTGAAATGTTTTTATTTCATATTAACCAGGACAAAAGTGCCAGTAGTTACTGAAAAACCGTCATTATTGCCTGATTCCAGGAGCTTTGTGCTGATGAGAGTGGCCAAGCTAGATTGAATATGCTCTACATTCTACAGGAATGACTCGCTCATTTCCACAGCGCCCCCAGTGTAAGGGAGACGCATTACATGCACTTTAATCAATGTACAAATTATGAATATTTCCAAAAAAATTTATATTAAGTGAAATGTTAGAGGGTGTTATAGTATTATAAATGCAAAAAAGACAAACTCAGCATGCTGATGTCATTATTTATTAAAAATTATTTACAATGACAGCATAATTCAAGAAAAAATTTGTTGTCTACTGCATCGTTCACCCCAGTGCTGAGGATTTGCATACTGTCTCCACATACAGAACACAAGGACTGAAGCCAAACATTGCAACAAGGCAAACAGCACTGTGACAGTACAAAAACCAGCCATCGTTCACTCTCTAACGTGAGCTCAGATTAATATTTATATATCATATGATGTTTATGGTCGAACATACGCCTCGGGCTCCATCAGACATCGTTAAAAAGCATCTTCTTTAATCTTTTAGTCATCATTGTCACTCACAATCCCAGTAACAGAAGACACTAAGTGGACGATCATAATAAATAAACTCTTTTACTGGATCGGATACAAACAAAGAGTGCTTTTTTGTTGTGAATATGTGGACGTTCATAAAGAAACAAAAGCTGGGAAATTAAGAAACAACAGTGAACGTGTGGACACTTTCACTCCATCAAAGTGCCCGTGTCAAAATCAGCACCATGAAACAAGAGCAAAGCCTCCATTGGCTGCAAGGTCGTGCAGTCTTTGCGTCCAGACTGAAAAGCTCAGGTTAGAAGAACAGTTCCTTGACACGCGTTGCAGGCACTGCAATATGAAATGCCCAAAGTTTACGCTCCACAACCAGACCGCAAAAATACACCTTATCGCACCGAATCGCGATTTGGAGAGAAACGTTGGACATTTGTTGCTTTAAGTGCAAAATAATGACATCCTCCGAGACGGGAGGATTCTGCTAACAAGAGGCACAGCGTTCAGAGTTCATCCTGAAGGCCTCTAGGTGGCGCTGTGCCGATCAGAGGTCCGCCGGGCGTCTCCGCGGCTATGAGTCTGATTGTGCTACAGCAGCAGAGAACGAGCTACGTACTTCAGGATGCCTCCGTGTCTGAAAAATGCCACATCCATGTCGTTCTCGAAAAGAGCCATGACACTGAAACTCTTCCCTGTGCTCGTCTGCAAACAGAAGACGACAAAAACTTTGGATGTCACATGGAAAATTGCAGCTTAAGAGTAGGACAAATTTCGATTCACAAGCAATTTGGTTATATTTTACTACATAATGGCCCATTTTGCTTGCATATAAAATTCTCTTAGCTATTGCTATAAATTATATGGGAACCTTTTAACATGGTACACTACAAAATATTAATTTTAATAATGACATGTTTAATAACAGCAGGTCCCAAATGATGTAATTCTATTGTTATTTATCCAATAGATGAGTTAGTGAGTCTTTATGAATGATTCATTTGAAAGGACCAGCTCAGAAAAGCATTTTGTTTGTCCTGCACTGGTTGTGAGTCATTTGCTTGTCAATCAAACTACAGTGGCTATGCTATATTTTTATTATTTTTGTACTTAATAAAAAGAACCTGTTCATAAGAGTCATTTGTTCCTGAATCGGATTACACTGCTTACGCTGTCTGCTTCTGATTCACTATAAAGAACTGGTTCATAAGAGACATTTGTTCCTGAATCGGACTACACTGGGTAGCGTTTCCCAAAAGCATCGTAAGCCTAAGTTGATCGTAGCTCCATTAGTTTCAATGGAGCTACGATCAACTTAAGTTTACGATGCTTTTTGGAAACACAGCCCTGGTTGCCCTGTCTGCTTTTGATTCACTCTAAAGAACTGGTTTATAAGAGTCATTTGTTCCTGAATCAGACTACACTGGTTGCGCTGTCTGCTTTTGATTCACTATAAAGAACTGGTTTATAGGATTTGTTTGTTCATGAATCGGATTACACTGCTTATGCTGTCTGCTTTTGATTCACTATAAAAGAACTGGTTTATAAGATTCGTTTGTGAATCGGACTACACTGGTTATGCTGTCTGCTTCTGATTCACTATAAAGAACTGGTTTATTAGAGTCATTTGTTCACGAATCGGACTACACTGCTTCCGCTGTTTTTTTTTTTTTTTTTACTTACTATAAAGAACTGGTTTATAAGATGAATTTGTTCCTGAATCGGACTACACTGGTTACGCTGTCTGCTTCTGATTCACTATAAAGAACTGATTTATAAGATTCATTTGTTCCTGAATCGGACTACACTGGTTACGCTGTCTGCTTCTGATTCACTATAAAGAACTGATTTATAAGATTCATTTGTTCCTGAATCGGACTACACTGGTTACGCTGTCTGCTTTTGATTCACTATAAAGAACTGGTTTATAAGAGTCATTTGTTCCTGAATCAGACTACACTGGTTGCGCTGTCTGCTTTTGATTCACTATAAAGAACTGGTTTATAGGATTTGTTTGTTCATGAATCGGATTACACTGCTTATGCTGTCTGCTTTTGATTCACTATAAAAGAACTGGTTTATAAGATTCGTTTGTGAATCGGACTACACTGGTTATGCTGTCTGCTTCTGATTCACTATAAAGAACTGGTTTATAAGATTCGTTTGTGAATCGGACTATGCTGGTTGTGCTGTCTGCTTTTGATTCATTATAAAGAACTGGTTTATAAGAGTCATTTGTTCATGAATCGGACTATGCTGGTTACGCTGTCTGCTTCTGATTCACTATAAAGAACTGGTTTATAAGAGTCATTTGTTCCTGAATCGAACTATGCTGGTTGTGCTGTCATTTGAGTCATTTGTTCCTGAATTGGACTACACTGGTTACGCTGTCTGCTTCTGATTCACTATAAAGAACTGGTTTATAAGAGTCATTTGTTCACGAATCGGACTACACTGCTTCCGCTGTTTTTTTTGTTTTTTTTTTACTTACTATAAAGAACTGGTTTATAAGATTCATTTGTTCCTGAATCGGACTACACTGGTTACGCTGTCTGCTTCTGATTCACTATAAAGAACTGATTTATAAGATTCATTTGTTCCTGAATCGGACTACACTGGTTACGCTGTCTGCTTCTGATTCACTATAAAAGAACTGGTTTATAAGAGTCATTTTGTTTGTGAATCTGAATACAGTGGCTATGCTGTTTTTTTTACTTACACAAAAAAAAAACCTGTTCATGTGAGTCATTTGTTTGTGAATCAGACTACACTGGTTACACCGTCTGCTTTTGATTCACTATAAATTTGTTCATGATTCGGACTACACAGGTTGCCCTTTACGTTTGTGATTCACTAAAGAATTGGTTCATAAGAGTCATTTGTTATTGTTTGGTTTTACTCCTCAAAAGAGAATGTCGGAAAATATCACATAATTAATTTGCTTCCTGCAAGCTAAATTCCACATACATAAATAAAAATGTATTGGCTCTAAAATAGTCATTCAGACTACACTGGTTATTGAGGGCACATCTCAATGAAAATGCTAAAGAGAAGTTTTGTCCACTGCGAGTCGCTCTACCTGTACTGTGAGCTGTTGTCGGGGCGTGAGTTCCTGTGGGATGTTGATGGTGAATCGCTCTTTTCCACACAGCTCCAGCGAGTCGGCATTCTGTCCTGGCAGGAACTGCAGCGGAGCGATTCCCATCCCCACCAAATGATTCTTATGAATCTTCTCAAAGCTCTCTGCTATCACCGCACGCACCCCCTGAGACACACACAAACAGTCAGTATGTTAAGTGTTTGTGTAGCAGAAGATTTCCAGACATTTCCTCAGAAAAAGGATTACAGCTCCAGTACCAGTAAATAAGGTCCTTTGGCGGCCCAGTCGCGTGAGCTGCCAGAGCCGTACTCTTTTCCTGCCAGGATGATGAGGGGAACTCCATCCCTCTGATAGCGTTCAGCAGCTTCAAACACATCCAGCTGTGATGGGACGACACAAACCAAACCATGAGCTCAGAGCCAGAAGAAATCATGTTCAAACCGGTTCAGTCTGGACACTAACCGTTTGTCCTGTTGGAATGTGCAGTGTTTTGGGTCCGGTCTTCCCGATTAGACGGTTCTGAAGCTTAATGCTGGCAAATGTTCCTCGAGTCATCACGGCATCATTTCCTCTCCGTGCGCCGTAAGAATTGAACTCACGAGGGGTCAGACTGAATCAAATATATAAAGGAATTAAACTTAGCATCTGATTATCTTTATCATAACATTTATCAACATAGTAATAAAAAGCAATTTTACTACAAAAATGCAATGCAGGAGTTTCAAGAACACTGAACAATGACTCTGAGGAATGAATCGTTCAAATGAACCAATTCACTATAATGATTCTGACTTCTCACTCACTCAGAGGGATATGTGAAGCATACCGAAAAGAAATAATCTCACCGTTTGCTCTGCAGGTATTTGGCGGCAGCGCTGACTCTTGCGATGCTTCCCGCTGGAGAAATGTGATCGGTTGTTACTTTATCACCCAGAAAGAGGAGCGGGTACGCACTGTCAATGGACTGAGGGGCGCACATCTCTTTAGTCTGAGGTGAAGAGAAACAGGGGCAGAGTTAGTGTTGAAATACAGTGAAAACTGAGGAGATCCACATCTGAATGACACTGAATGACTAAAATCCAAACTATTAAAAATCACTTTTGTTAAATTAAATAAAGCTGAAATAAAATAAAACATATATATTAGATGAAAAATGTAAACTTTAAAAACTTAAAATGAAAATTACAAATGCTGCCTTGGCAACTAACTAAAAATAAGTTCAATTAATAAAACTTAAAACGTATTTTTAAACTGAAATATAAATTAAAGAAAAAGAAAAAAACAAAAACTAATAAAAATGACAAAAAAAACAAGTGAAAACTGAAAATATAAAACAAAGTCAATTTAAAATATTAGCAAATACTATAATAGTGTACAAATACTCCTAAAATAACACTGGATGACACTCACCAGTTTGCTGAAGAAGGACGGACAACGGATGTAGGTGGATTTTGGATCCCACGGGAAGAGGGCAGATTCAGCAGAGTCTAAACTGTTCCAGAACGTACTTCCTTTCTGCTGACAATCACACAAATCAGCTGGTGTTAACATACAATTCTAATGATTCAACCGATTCAGTGAATCAATCACTTCATCTTCTTAAAGGATTGGTTCAGAATTAAAATTTCCTGATAATTTACTCACCCCCATGTCATCCAAGATGTTCATGTCTTTCTTTCTTCATTCCAAAAGAAATTAAGGTTTTTGAGGGAAACATTCCAGGATTTTTCTCCATATAGTGAACTTCAATGGGGTTCAACAGGTTGAAGGTCCAAATGTGCAGCTTTAAAGTGCTCTACACGATCCCAAATGAGGAATAAGGGTCTTATCTAGTGAAACAATTGGTCATTTTCTAAATAAAATTAAAAATTACATACTTTTTAACCACAAATGCTCATCTTGCACTGTTCTGCAATGTGCCACGCATTACGTAATCATGTTGGAAAGGTCACGTGTGACATAGGCTGAAGCACCGACCCAGTGTTTACAAATCAATCATGCAAAGACTAAGTCAAATGCACTTTACAAAAATAAGGTAAAACAACAATGTCGGACGATGCAAGACGAGAATTTGTGGTTAAAACTATATAAATTGTATTTTTTTTTTTTTTAATAAATGACCGATCGTTTCTCTAGATAAGACCTTTATTCCTCATCTGGGATTATGTAGATCCCTTTGAAGCTGCACCTTCAACCCGTTTAAGTCCACTATATGGAGAAAATCCTGGAATGTTTCCCTCAAAAACCTTAATTTCGACTGAAGAAAGAAAGACATGAACATCATGGCTGACATGGGGTTGAGTAAATTATCAGGAAATTTTATTTCTAAAGTGAACTAATCCTTTAAGAAAGTGTGCTATGAAACTCATCGCACCTCCATCCGGTTCTTCAGCTCTTTGAACATGGAGGCGATGACGATGTTCTCCTCTGTGTGGTTCACCTCCTCTTTGGATGGCCAGATATCCCGCAGATACACGTCCTTCCCCTCTGAGTTCACTCCTAGCGGTTCTGTCTCCAGGTTGATGCTGACTGTGCCTGCGATCGCATACGCCACCACCAGCGGGGGTGAGGCCAAATAATTCGCCCGAACGCAATCACACAGGCGTCCTTCTAAATGCCTGTTTCCAGACAAAACGCCACACGCCACCAAATCACCCTGCACACAAGCAGACAGCTCAGGTTAATGTGCAGATGTTCAGAAAGAAAGAGACAAAATGAGAGTTTGCCTCACCTGTTTAATGGCGTCTACCACACTCTCAGGTAAAGGTGCTGTGTTGCCCACACATGTTGCACATCCATAACCCACCACCTCGAAACTGAAACCCATGATTGAAAAACATACATTATTTAGGTCATTATTTAGAAATTGTGCATGTGTTTATGTGAAAAGTGGCTATTATAATCATTCATTATCGGAATAGAAGACAAAAATCCAATTAAAAACTATGAAAAGCAATAAGCACTAAATGCAGCAGAAATGTTACAATTATATACAATTTAATTATATATATAAATTAAATAATTTTTTTACAACAGCTTTCGTTTTAGTGATATCTTTCATGTGATAACCTAAGTGTGTGTATATAAATTTGTGTGTGTACCCGAGTTTCCTGAGGAAGGGCAGGACTCCACTGGTGTTCAGGTAATGTGTGACGGTTCCACTGCCGGGCACCAGACTGGTCCTGATATACGGTTTTACCGTCAGACCAGCCTCGACGGCTTTCTTCGCAAGTAGACCTGAACAGAAAACACACACATCCATGTGAGAGACACTGTGCAAACAGCTCATATCAGATCTACAGATGTGCTGACATCTGACCTGCGGCCAGCATGACGGACGGGTTGCAGTTATTGGTGCAGCTGATGACAGCAGCGATGACAACAGATCCATGTGACAGGTTATACTCCGCCCCTTCGTGCAGGAACGGGACCAGAGTTGCCTGCTTGTCTTTGGATATGTGGAAGCCTTTAAAACCCACCTACGCATACGTGGATGGCACAAAAAACAAACCCAGATAGCAACTTGGTACCATTACTTAATTGAGAAATACTTTGTGTGTGTGTGTGTGTTAATATGTGCATTCACCTTCTCATTCAGACAGTTAATAAAGTCTTCCTTCATGCAAGTCACGGCGACTCTATCCTGTGGCCGTTTGGGTCCACTGACATGAGGCACAATGGAGCTCAGGTTCATCTCGATGACCTACGACACCAACCACATGACATGTGACCTTGGTAGCTTTATGGGGGTTATACTCTGGATTTTTATTGCTCTTTTGGTGATTCATTTCACGTGAAGGTGATTTACACTACCGTTCAAAAGTACACAAAAAGCTAAACTGTAATAATATTTAACAATATTATAATAGCTTTTTAGATCAAATAAATGGCGATTTATTTCCAAAACATTAAAACACACCAAACATTTGAGCGGTACTGTATAAAGAAGAAGTCTAAAAGGGTACCGTAGCAAAAACAGCCTTTTAAATTCTCAAAATGTTCAGGAAAAAATAAACAAACCAACCTGTGAATACTGCGGCTCTTCTGATTGGTCGCCGTAGGTTCTGAAGAGTTTGATAGCCTTCAGGTAGTCTTCTAAAACCACAAGCTTCTCCTCACTGCAGACTGATCAGATAAACATTTCTGTCATATTACACCCTTAATATCACTAAGTTTTTTAATCTGAAGTATAAAGAATGGTGCATACTAGTGTGTTTAAAGTGCTGCAGGGTGATGTCATCCACAGGAAAGAAGCTCACGGTGGCGCTGTACTCCGGGCACATGTTAGCGATAGTGGTCCGATCGGGAGCCGAAAGCTGTGGCACACCAGGCCCAAAGAACTCTACGAACTTCCCGCCGATTCCTGCCTGGCGCAGATGCTGAGACACAAAGATCAGACAGTGTTATTTCTTGAGATGCTGATTTGCGAACTCACTGATGATGTTGTATATTAAAGGATTGGTTCACTTCAGAATTAAAATTTCCTGATAATTTACTCACCCTCATGTCATCCAAGATGTTCATGTCTTTCTTTCTTCAGTCGAAAACAAATTAAGATTTTGAGGAAAACATTCCAGGATTTTTCTCCTTATAGTGGACTTCAACGGGGATCAATGGGTCCAAATGTCAGTTTCAGTGCAGCTTCAAAGAGCTCTACATGATCACAGACGAGGAAAAAGGGTCTTATCTATCATTTTCTAAAAAAAAGAAATAAAATGATACACTTCTTAACCACAAATGTTTGTCTCGCACTGCTCTGTGATGCGCCACGCATTACGTAATCATGTTGGAAAGGTCACGGGTGACATAGGTGGAAGGTAGGGCAGGGCAAAAAACGAATTTCTTCTCAAATTGTCTGACATTGTTGTTTTAACCATTTTTGTAAAGGGCATTTGACTTAGTCTTTACACATTCACTTTGAAAACTGGATCTGGACCTTTCCAACACGATTACATAATGCGCGGCGCATCACAGAGCTAGTGCAAGATGAGCATTTGTGGTTAAAAAGTATATAATGTTATATTTCTTTTTAGAAAATGGACAATTGTTTCGCTAGATAAGACCCTTATTCCTCATCTGGGATCATGTAGAGCCCTTTGAAGCTGCACTGAAACTGACATTTGGACCTTCAACTAGAGCCCTGCGCGGGACTGATTTCCTTAACCCGTACCTGCATGCTCCCGCTGAATGTCTGACCAGGGTAGCGTTTCCCAAAAGCATCGTTAGCCTATGTTGATCGTAGCTCCATTGACACCAATGGAGTTACGATCAACTTAGGCTTACGATGCTTTTGGGAAACGCAGCCCAGAACCGCCCGCTCCCGCCCGTGCCCGCAATGTTTGTGTCCAAACCCGCCCGCTCCCGCGGACTTTCTCTCAGAGCTTGTGAAAACAGGCCTAAACAGACTATGTTAACATCCAAAATAACAGACTTTAAACATGATTGCATTTAAATAAGAAAGTAGCCGCAAAAACAAAGCACCACACGTGATAAAAACATTGGGTATTTTTCTTTATTAGCGTTAAAAAACATTAAAGGGCACCTATTATGCCCCTTTTTACAAGATGTAATATTGGTCTTGGGTGTCCCCAGAATGTATTTGTGAAGTTTCAGCACAAAATACCCCACAGTTAATTTATTATAACCATTTGAAAATGTCATTTTTGGGGCCTGTTTTAAAAAGAGCTGTTTTGGTGTGTACCACCTTAAATATAAATGAGCTGCATATCCCCGCCCTGCCTTTGGATGAGGGTGTAACTTGCATACCTATGGCAATAAACAATGGCTGAGAGTGAGAGACCCGCTGTTTTGTATGACATTTAGCCGTACATGTTTGAACCGGAATCAGACCCAGATGATGAAGAGACTCCGGCAGAAGAAACACAATTGAGAACGGAGCAGGACGTCTCTGAATGGTTATTTGATACATTTATGTACTTGTAGAGTTTTAATCGCGCCCCTTTTGCAATTATGGATGTGCAACACACACACACGCACGCACACACACTGTGATCACGTTCGCGCAATTTTTTGAAACTACAAACACAAATACTGTCATAACGTTTGCTAAGTACGTTAGATACACACTATACAAACAAGGTTTAAATTATATACACAGACATTCTACGACGACGACAACAACTTTAGACGCATTTGTTATTGAATTGGCTGACATCGACTGAAATGACTATTTGCTCAAAAAAACATTAAATACACTTACTTCTTCTGGAGGTGACGTTGGATCGCGAACAGTAGGCAACGATCCACACTTGAGGATTAACTTTGAAGCAAAACCTGCTTTGAATTGACCCTCGTTCTCAAAACAGTCAGTCAAAAAATTATTCGCGCAAACATGAACGTATTTTGAAATTTTGAGTGCCGCCTTTCCTTCGTAAATAAAATCCATCCACTGCGTTTTCAGTGGCTCTGATGTCGGAAGTAAGTGAAAACTACTATGTTCATTATTACATCCCACAACAGAACACTTATGTTTCTTAGGAGACATTACCGGCTGTCGTTGAAACAATGGAGGATGGTTGACCGATCACCGACGGCGGGGTCTATGCCAAAACCAGATTGTCAATCAAACCACGTGGGTGGGGCTTAGCGCAATTCTACGTCACAGTGAGAGCAATCTTAGAACAGGGCGTTCTGAGACAGTGCTTATGAATTATTGAGATTGTAAAAAAACCACTGGGTGGATTTTTCTCATTCTAGGGTGGTTTTGCTCACACACTGCCAACACACATTTATGGTCAAACACCATGTAAAAGTGAATTTTGCATAATAGGTGCCCTTTAACCGTTAAAACAAAACCACAACTAGCGGCACCTCGGTTTTTGAACGCAGGCTACTGCATACACACTCACCGAACGATTAACTAAACAAGCAGTTTAAATAACAGTTTAAGTAAATAAGCCAAAGCACGAAACGAAATAACTTTAACTTATTAAATAAACACCTGTACATAGGACTTACAAAGTAGACTACTTTAAACAAATTAAATATAAAATGAAATAAATAAAATAAATAGAATGCCTTAACAGGCTATTGCAAAAAAAGAAAATAAATAATACTAATAAATAAATAAAAATAACATAGCCTACTTAAACTAATGATCACTGGGCCTTGCATTACTTACTCCGGTCGCAGACTTGTGCGTCTTTCTTCTAGACTAGATCATGTGAGAATGCTCAAAATAAAACGCGCAAATTTTAAGAATTGTTTCCAAGTGTCTGACTTGTCTTGCTTTGCTTTTGTCATTAAAGAGCCGCTTTAATTTTCCTCTCAACTTCATTTGTTGACCGTTTCTATTACTCGCCAAATTCCACCATTCCCCGCGGGTCTCCTGCAAATTTTTCTGACCGCCAACTCCTGCCCGCAGCAAAGGTAAAACCGCCCACTCCCACGAGATTTGCGTTGGGTCCCACAGGAGATCAAACCGAATGCAGCCCTCTACCTTCAACCCCTTGATCCATGTTGAAGTCTACTATATGGAGAAAAATCCTGGAATGTTTTCCTCATAAACCTTAATTTCATTTTGACTAAATAAAGAAAGATATGAACATCTTGGATGACATGGGGGTGAGTAACTTATTCTGAAGTGAACTAATCCTTTAAGGACCTCACTGTACCTTAGTAATGCCCAGTACAATATCAATGGACGTTGCAAGAGGACTGATGGTCCCCACGAGTTTACAGCCGACAACCTGTGGCAAAGTCAAAGACACTGGCTGACCTAACATGACCGCCTCTGATTCAATACCTCCAACTCCTGAAGGAGAGCATGAGAGAGAGATTGTGAGGTAAATAAAAACAGACGATTTCACAAATAATAACACAGTAACTAGTGACATTGTGCTTACCCCAGCCCAGGATCCCGAGGCCGTTGATCATGGTGGTGTGGGAGTCCGTTCCCACCACGCTGTCTGGATAAATAAACCCCTCCCCTTCCTGTACCACCTGACACAGGTACTCAAGATTCACCTGATGCACCGTGTTGATGTCTGGCGGAACCACGTTGATGTTTTTAAAGGCTTTTGAACACCACTGGAGAAAGAAAACCAAACAAAAAAAAGACTTTACACTACTGTTCAAAAGTTTGTGGTCTGTAGGCCTTTTTTAATGTTTTTGAAATAATGTCATGTTGTCTTTATGTAGATATAAATCACAGACTAACCTTAAAGAACTGCAATCTCTCTTTGTTTCTGGTTAGCTCCATCTCTTGATTTCTTATCATAGTTTCAGGCCTGTGTGTGTCAGACAGACATCAGCACATCAGAGAAAGCAGACGGATTAACATGAGAGCGTGTATTAGTGCGTGTGTTGTGTAGACGTACTCTGACACAGGCTGCAGGTGGAAGGGACACAGGAGGGGTGTGTTCTCTATCTGTACTGCTGCGGTTCTGCCAGTGGGGGCGTCGGAGCAGGAGGCTTTACTGCAGCTGCCCCGATGACCCGGGCGCTGACCTGTACAGTGACTCCCTCGTGGAGATGGCCGACCGGCAGGAGACCTGACAGCAGCACCGTGACTCTCATCCACGGGGTTTGAAGGGCTCTGGATGGCACTGAGAAATGAGTTTAACAACACTTGTTAGTGATTTTGTCGCTTGATGGTGAAACTTGTTGCATCTTGCCTGGTTCAGGTCATTAAAAGAGAGGGTTTACCCAAAAAATCTAAAGCACAATACATCACCACCCTAATTACTGTGTACATTAGGACTTCTGGGCATAATCGTTGTTTATGTTAATGCTGTAATTATTGGGTTTTTAAACATAAATACTGTTTTAATCCTTTCTCTAGCCCATGAGTTCACTCTCACCATTTGCTGTAGTCAATCTGCAGTGAATGATCTACGATGAGGTCTGTGGGGCATCTGGGGTTCACCAGGTTCGGATCAACCCCCTGTTTAGCTAAAGCATCTCTCATGGCTGCCAGATCCACCATAGCAGGAATTCCCCTGTGAACAAACACATAAAGGAGGCATCAGGACATATCCAAGGTTATGAACAGGCCCAGTTAATGTGTAGATGTTGTCATTAAGGCTGCACGATTAATCAAACTAAAATCAAAATCGCGATATGGCTTGGTGTTATCAAATTGTAAAGGCTGAGACTGAATTAAATATATGCGCTGTGTTTAAGAGTCATTATTATTTTATTTCTCTTAAATACTTGGATTTAAACAGGCAAAAGAGTCTATGACTTGATGATTATTGCAGTGATTATGATGTTTCTAGCATGTTATATATTTGGCAACATTTCTTATAACCCTAAGTGATGGAGTGTATTTATACATTTCTTAAACAATCATGTATTAAGATTGCCATATTCCAGGATGACAATGTCAAGATTCATCAGGCTCAAACTGTGAAAGAAGGAGCTTGAGGGAGCATGAAGAATCATTTCCACACATGAATTGGCACCTTAAATGACCTTAAATTCATTAAAAGTCTTTGGGATGTGCTGAAGGAGACTTTACAGAGTGCTCACCTCTTGCATTGTCAATACAAGATTTTGACTAAAAATTGATGCACTTCTTGATGGAAAAACATCACAACATTTTTGTTCAAGATCTTGTACTGACAATGCAAGTCGAGCACTTACCACTGACCCTGGACCACAAAACCAGTCATAAGTAGGGATGGGCACAATCGTGAGAAGGTGACTGACTGCTGTCATTTTAAGACAATATAGATACGCATCGGATTTTCTCCAAGCTGTTCATGTACACTTACGATATAAACTGCGTTTAAGTAGCTAAACACGCTCCAATCCGGTCATTTTAACATGCTATTGTGTGTATTTGATCGTTTGGACGTGCACCTGAAGCCCAACGTGTAATTTGTTTGTTTATTTGCGGCCCATTTTGAAGCACGCGTCGCAATTCAGCCTGAGGAACAGCGTCTCATGCGCGGATTATTGTGCTTTCAACGTTTTAAACGTTGATAATAATTATCAAACCTTTACTGCAATTTAGCAACAGTAAAGACTCCATTTTACAACGATCACCGATTGTGACGTTAAGTTTGGGTTTAGGGAGGAACGAACGCGCGCAGCTGTGAAGAGAATGAAGGTGTGCTAGACGAAACGCGGTTTTTAGTTTTTAATAGTTTTACCTCAGATATGTTCTTTCTGACCCTTGGAAGCGAAATCGAAATAAAAAATAAAACTAGCTTAATATCAAAGCACAGGCCTAAAGTGTAAGCAGACGTTTAGTTGTTTAGTTCTCTCCTCCACTGTCACCATTAAACAGGGCTTTCATGTGAGCAGCTGCCCGCGCTGTAGCTCCTCTGCGTGAGCGTGATCTCTCTTCTGGACTGCGAAAGCAAAAATGCATCATAGACAAATGTCCTGATATTATTGCAACAGAAACAGCTGGCGATTCCGGTGAGATAGAATCTGCAAGATAATGTCTATATAGCAATAATAAATGCATGTGTATTTTCTCCATAATTTCTTCAGTGCCGATAGCAGAACCGTTAACGTCAGAGCTTATCGATACACCGGTATTTCAAAATTTAGCCCCGGGATCAATTTAATACCGGGTTTCGGTACCCATCCCTAGTCATAAGTCACACGGGAATATTTGTAGCAACAGCCAACAATACATTGTATGGGTCAAAATTAGCGATTTTTCTTTTATCAAAATGATCGATTTTTATCCTTAAAATCATTAGAATATTAAAAGGTGCCATCGAACGTGTTTTCACAAGATGTAATATAAGTCTAAGGTGTCCCCTGAATGTGTCTGAAGTTTCAGCTCAAAATACCCCATAGATTTTTTTTTTCATTCTTTTTTTTAACTGCCTATTTTGGGACATCATTAAATATGCGCCGATTCAGCCTGCTTCCCCTTTAAATTCTCGTGCTCCACGCCCACGGAGCTCGCGCTTGCCTTAAACAGCATAAACAAAGTTCACACAGCTAATATAACCCTCAAAATGGATCTTTACAAAGTGTTCATGCAGCATGTCTAATCGTGTAAGTCAGTATTTATTTGGATGTTTATATTTGATTCTGAATGAGTTTGATAGTGCTCAGTGGCTAAAGTTAACATTACACACTGTTGGAGAGATTTATAAAGAATGAAGTTGTGTTTATGAATTATACAGACTGCAAGTGTTTAAAAATGAAAATAACGACGGCTCTTGTCTCCGTGAATACAGTAAGAAACGATGGTAACTTTAACCACATTTAACAGTACATTAGCAACATGCTAACGAAACATTTAGAAAGACAGTTTACAAATATCACTAAAAATATCATGATATCATGGATCATGTCAGTTATTATTGCTCCATCTGCCATTTTTCGCTATTGTTCTTGCTTGCTTACCTAGTCTGATGATTCAGCTGTGCACAGATCCAGACGTTAATACTGGCTGCCCTTGTGTAATGCCTTGAACATGAGCTGGCAGATGCAAATATTGGGGGCATACATATTAATGATCCCGACTGTTACGGTGTTATGTTGAGATTCGCCTGTTTTTCAGAGGTCTTTTTAAACAATTTTTATATATAACAAAGGAGGAAACAAAGGTGTTTGAGACTTACTGTATCACACCTTTAAGTAAAGATCATGTTCTATGAAGATATTTTATAAATTTCCTACCATAAATATATAAAAAAAAATATTTTTGTCAGTGGATATGCATTGCTAAGGACTTCATTTGGACAAATTTAAAGGCGATTTTCTCAATATTTAGATTTTTTTGCACCCTCAGATTTCAGATTTTTAAATAGTTGTATCTCAGGCCCAATATTGTCTAACCATACAACTTTCATATGATAAATCAGTCCCTCCAGAAAAACGCGATTATGCGATCGCCTGATTTAACGCATAATCAGCCAAAGTCCGCATATTTATGCGGGGGTCGCATTTTTTAAAATATGCCGCACTTTCACCGCATAAATTGCCGATTTCAGCAAGCAAAATATGCGGGGCTAGCATGATTTCATAATCCCTGTATTTTCGTTGCAAAAAAGTCACATATATCTTAGCAGAAAGTTGAAAAATGTTGCATTTACTTCACACAAGTAAAGCGCCATTATTTTCCCCCTATTGCCATGGGAACCTTATGAAGTGACGTAATTACGCGACGTGAATATCATCTGCAAACCCCGCGGTGAAATCAGTGATACCATGATGAAGCACGCAAATCATTCTCATTTGCCAACAAAAATAAGCGCAAAAGACAGCGCGAAGCAGTTTCCCGGTGTGTTACATGGGGGCAAATTATTTTGCACTGCGTGCAACTGCGTGTTGGACCACAGACGGAAGTTTGAGCCATGTGTTAATTAAGGTCTGAAATAAAACAGAATGAGAACTTAAATATTCTGTGATTTAGTATGCTTGCTTATCATATGAAGTAATAAGAAATGACTCTTTACATTAAGGTAGTAGCCTAGTGAAAACAGGGTGTTGGGGAAATCACATTTTTTTCTCTCTTTTTCATCAAACCGCAGTTTTTGCAAGTTCCCGCAATTTCATCGCATAAAATTGCAAACAAATCCCGCATATTCTATCGCATTTTTTAAGAAAACGTGCCGCATAATCAAGGATTTTTGCCCGCAACAATCACAAAAAAAATCCGCGTTTTTCTGGAGGGACTGATAAATCTCAATTTCAAAAACTAGACACTTATGACTGGTTTTGTCATCCAGGGTCACATAATATACTGATATATAATCATAAAATTCTGACCAAATTGTGCAGCCCTAAAAACAAGCACAACAAACCTGTTTTTATTTTAAATCAAAATTTTTATCAGAAAAATCACAATTTGATTTTTCCCCAAATCGTGCATGTCTTGTCGAAAACTCACGTAAAATCCTGCAGCAGAACCCTGGCGGGCGAGAACACCACCTCGGTCCGGTTCTGCTGCATCTGCCAGTCCAAAATATTAGAGACATCCTCCATCTTTACGTAGAACCCGTCACACTTCCGAATGGCGGACTCCAGGAGAACCCGTATACAGAACGGAAGTTTCTCTACAAGAAAAAGAGCCAGTTAGTACTTTCACAAGATTCTATTGAACTTGAGTTTGATTACAGGTTTTTCTTATAACAAGTGATCAGTCACTTTTAACAGTGCCTGAATTCATTTAAACACCCTAAAGCACTGAGTAACTCACCATATCTATCATCACTGAGCTTCTGTGGGTTGAAATATCTCAGCTCTTCATACTGTTCTCTCCGGAGGGTGTCGATCAAATGGCCGAAAGGATGTTCTGTGGAGAATAAAAGCCTTTATGAAGCATTTTTGTAAAAAAAAACACTGCGAACGAGCTGATGAATGAATGTCATTTGTGCAACAGAGAAGGAAAGAAATGCCTTGTGTGTTTGAAACTCCTTAATCTGATCTGGATTCGAGTTTGGCTGCAATTGTGTAACGTGCACCTGCAACCCGCAAAACTGGCACTGACTACATCAGACCAACACCTGCAGGGATCATGTAACTCAGAGAGAGTGTATCTTCTCTTAAACTGCCTCTGTTCATCGGCCTTCACTTCTTCCCTCCTTAAGGTCCAATCAGAAGGCACAAGTGTGCAGCTGTGTTTCTCGTGTTAGCAGTTAGGCTTAGTACTGAGAGCTTACAAGCCCAATTCACGTTCAATTAAGGGATGCACCAAACAAAGTAAAGAAGTGAAATGAACCAGGTTCAAAGCTGAACACTGACATCTATAAAAAGATTATTGTGATCAAAATTCAAAAAATTGCAAATTAAGTATTAAATTTGCATTTCCTCACTACGCTTTAATGTTCTCATGCATAGAAGCAATGCCCTCTTGGTTATTCAGGACATTAATAAACGGTATTTTGCATTCTCTCTCATAGGAGCAGGCAGATAAATGTCTGTTAAAGAACTTGTCACCCATTTTCAGAAAATAAAAAAATAATTATATTTTGTCCTTTTTAAATTTTGTTGTGCGTTACCAAGCAGTTTAGTTTTGAAGGACACAGAAGTGCTTTTATCATCTTTCTATCATCCAACTCCAAAGAATTTTCCAGAGCACTGTTAGTATTTTTATCATAATAGTGTGTCAAAAAATTGTATAATAGACTGCACTGAAAAACACATCCATCCAGCGAATCAGCATATTAGAATGATTTCTGAAGGATCATGTGACACTGAAGACTGGAGTAATGACGCTGAAAATTCAGCTTTGATCACAGGAATAAATTATATTTTAAAGTACCTTACAACAGGAAAAAGTTATTTCAAGTTGTAAACATATTAGTGTATTTTTATCAAAGCATACACATTAGGGACTCCTTTCAAAACATTAAAAATGGTCATTGTGTGCGCGTGTGTGTATATGTGTATAATTATATATATATATATATATACACACTGCCCTCCAAAAGTTTGGAAACGCCCTAGAAAAGTAGGGTTTTGGACAATATTGGCATGAATCCTTTTTAATTTGTGATAAATTGCACTGATAAGGGAAAACACAAACTACGAAAACATATTTTATCACATAAACAGTTTATACATAAAAAAAAACTGAAAATATCCACCATTAGCAGCTATCTGACCTAAACTGGGTTCTGATTGGTTCATTGTATTCTAAAAACTTAATTGGCAATCAATTGTTGAAGCTATTAAGGTGTGCTGACCCTAAAATCTTTTACAAACCCGGGCCAAGTTTAAACCAGTAACCAGGCATCACAGCTGACACAGGGGCATGTCTGACTTTGACATGTATATATTGCCATTATTATGAAATCAAAATGAAAATGATTATTGCTGGTCTTCAATGATAATGTCAAGTTACTGTAATGTATTTGCACTAAAAAAATGATAAGGATTTATGCTGATATCGTCCAAGACCACACTTTGCCAGGGGTGTTTCCAGTATATTATATAATAAAAAGTACTAATAAATTATTGATATTTTAAGTTATAAGTATATACACAAGTATATTATATTAAAAGTTGTTAGAGCTAGATGTTATTTTTATTAAAGTCAACATAAGGAAGTAATTAAATCAATTAGAATTTTTTTTTTTTTTAGTTATTCTATGAAATCATAATTAATGGTTTCGGCATGTATAATGCGTCCAGAATCATCCATTCAAACTTTCAGTCAAGAATATTTTTTTCATTTAACCATTAATTTAGTTGGTTCTCATGACAGCGCATTCAAATCAGATTGAATCATTCTGATTAGATCGAATAAGATAAGTGACTTCCACAGACACACACAGAACAGAAACAGGCTGTGTTATAATTACACTGCAATGTAACATCAGCACTGCTGCAGTCAGAAGAAATTCAAAAAAAGGGATGAGAATTCAAACTATCCATGCAGAAATAAAATGTTTGTGAGTTCACTAAACTAAGAAAGGACAACAAAACCAAATCATGATATAAAACACGCACACAAGTGCTCATGCACAGCAGTGTATTTCAGTATATTCAGTCCCAGTGTGACTGCATGTGTGTAGGAGGACGAACACGTACAGACACACACTTATCACGCACACCCTGCGTCTGCTGCCTGCTGCATGTGTTAGATTAGGTTAAATGAGTTTAGATTAAACTGCAGCAAAGGAACACAAACCTGCATCTGCCACACATGAACGAACACAAAAATCCCATGATCTTTATTTACGACATGGAAGATAAAGACACTGGGTGGGAAAAGTAAATAACACTCTCACTGGCAGATGAGCAGATTACAGCAGGATCAGGGCATTAACATGAAGAAAGAGCAAACACAGTTCATTATAGTTATACAACCTATACCTCTAAAAGAAACCACTGTAATTCTTAAATTAGACGTTACTTAGTATATTTCTGAAGATGGTTCCTCCCAACAAAAATATTATAATATCTACAAAAAAAAAAATTAAAAAAATGTTTAGTTATTCTGAAAACCCCAGCTCACTTAAAATCATAATTTATTTAATAATAATTTATCATTTTTAGTTTCCAAAAACTTCCACACAATGAAGGTTTTACAGTTTGGGAGACATTTGGTTCCCACAAAGCATATATTTGTGACCGATTTTCCAAAAATAACTTAATTTTAAGACACTTAAGGGTTCATACATTTAGTTTTTCTAATAAAACAGCTGATTTAAAATCATAATTTGCCCAAAATCAGTTTTTAAAAAGTTACCCCCAAAAAGTTTCAAGCTTTTACAACAAACTAACATAACAAACTCGTCAGAAGATCAATTAATTACAATTAATTGCATAATTGTGAAGGAATATTTAATAAATACAGAGAAAGACTGTTCACTGTGCAAGTAATATGTTGTATTAAATGATAATACTACGTCAAATGAGAAATATACAAATAATGGTACTGAATAATTACCATATTCGAATACTATGGTATTTATATACTACAGCAAAGTACGAAAACTATAGGATTACCTAAATACATGTGCAAAAAACGAAACACCAAGTAAGCATTGTTGGTACCATGGTACATGTGTGTTATTGTAAACAACACACAATAATCGAGCATTGTGCATAATGGGCTTTGTCTCAATTCCTAAAGAGCTGCCTGATTAGACAACATTTTGAGCATCAAAGGCGTGTTAAACAGATGCTGTCACGCTGGACATCTCACTGGGTTACGACATGCATGTTTTTTAGATCGCGTGAGCTGCATCATGTAACCACACGCGAGCTGGATGTCAGTCGCCGCTAGCCGCAGTGCTAATAGCAAAACCGAGTCTTTCATCCTTTTAAAAGTGCATATTTGAGAACTGCTTTGAGACCCAATTGTGACTTCACATATAACCGGTGACATACTTCTATGTCAGAGAGTAAATTAAATGAATATTGTTATTTTTGTCATTAAAAACAGCCCTTACCGTGCTGAGGTGAACCGAGCGCCATGATGAATCCTAATATTAACACGACTCCAATCGCTCGAGCCACGACAGCTAGCCAATCCGTGAACAGTACCTCATTGGAGTACTGTCCAGTCAGCTAAAAGCATCTCGCACATAGCATCCAATCAACAAACAGAATTTCCTACACTACCCTTCATCACCTTAATGTGATGTGTGGGAAATCTATTCGTTTTAATGATTAAGTAATTAATGATCTAACTATATATATATATATATTTTCTTTCAGAAAAAAATAGTAGACTAAATCATGTCACGATTTACTATTTCATTCCCTCGATTTACTAAAACATGCACGATTTACTATTTCATTCCCTCGATTTACTAAAACGTGCGCACGATTTACTATTTCATTCCCTCGATTTACTAAAACATGCACGATTTACTATTTCGTTCCCTCGATTTACTAAAACACGCACAATTTACTATTTTGTTCCCTCGATTTACTAAAACACGCACAATTTACTATTTTGTTCCCTCGATTTACTAAAACGTGCACGGTTTACTATTTCATTCCCTCGATTTACTAAAACATGCACGATTTACTATTTCGTTCCCTCGATTTACTAAAACACGCACAATTTACTATTTTGTTCCCTCGATTTACTAAAACACGCACAATTTACTATTTTGTTCCCTCGATTTACTAAAACGTGCACGGTTTACTAATTCGTTCCCTCGATTTACTAAAACGTACGCACGATTTACTATTTCCTTCCCTCAATTTACTAAAACATGCACGATTTACTATTTCGTTCCCTCAATTTACTAAAACATGCACGATTTACTAATTTGTTCCCTCAATTTACTAAAACGTGCGCATGATTTACTATTTTGTTCCCTCGATTTACTAAAATGTACACACGGTTTACTATTTCATTCCCTCAATTTACTAAAATGTACACACGGTTTACTATTTCATTCCCTCTATTTACTAAAACGTGCGCTAGATATACTAATTCGTTCCCTCGATTTACTAAAATGTACACACGGTTTACTATTTCATTCCCTCTATTTACTAAAACGTGCGCACAATTTACTAATTCGTTCCCTCGATTTACTAAAACATGCACAATTTACTATTTCATTCCCTCGATTTACTAAAAATCGCAACGCACGATTTACTAAAATGTACACACGGTTTACTATTTCATTCCCTCAATTTACTAAAATGTACACACGGTTTACTATTTCATTCCCTCTATTTACTAAAACGTGCGCTAGATATACTAATTCGTTCCCTCAATTTACTAAAATGTACACACGGTTTTCTATTTCATTCCCTCGATTTACTAAAACGTGCGCACGATTTACTAATTCGTTCCCTCGATTTACTAAAACATGCACAATTTACTATTTCATTCCCTCGATTTACTAAAACGCGCACAATTTACTATTTCATTCCCTCGATTTACTAAAACGTACACGGTTTACTAATTCGTTCCCTCGATTTACTAAAACGTACGCACGATTTACTATTTCATTCCCTCAATTTACTAAAACATGCACGATTTACTATTTCGTTCCCTCAATTTACTAAAACATGCACGATTTACTAATTCGTTCCCTCGATTTACTAAAATGTACACACGGTTTACTATTTCATTCCCTCAATTTACTAAAATGTACACACTGTTTACTATTTCATTCCCTCTATTTACTAAAACGTGCGCACGATTTACTAATTCGTTCCCTCGATTTACTAAAATGTACACACGGTTTACTATTTCATTCCCTCTATTTACTAAAACGTGCGCACAATTTTCTATTTCATTCCCTCAATTTACTAAAATGTACACACGGTTTACTATTTCATTCCCTCTATTTACTAAAACGTGCGCACGATTTACTAATTCGTTCCCTCGATTTACTAAAACGTGCACACGATTTCTTATTCGTTCCCTCGATTTATTAAAACATGTGAACGGTTTAATATTTTGCTCTACTACTATTTTGTTCTTTAATATTTTGTTCTACTACTATTTTCTAAAACGTGCGCATGGTTTACTATTTTGTTCCCTCGATTTACTAAAACGTGCACATGATTTCTTATTCGTTCCCTCGATTTACTAAAACATGTGAACGATTTACTATTTTGTTCTACTACTATTTTGTTCTTTACTATTTTGTTCTACTACTATTTTCTAAAACGTGCGCACGATTTACTAATTCGTTCCCTCGATTTACTAAAATGTACACACGGTTTACTATTTCATTCCCTCTATTTACTAAAACGTGCGCACAATTTTCTATTTCATTCCCTCAATTTACTAAAATGTACACACGGTTTACTATTTCATTCCCTCTATTTACTAAAACGTGCGCACGATTTACTAATTCGTTCCCTCGATTTACTAAAACGTGCACACGATTTCTTATTCGTTCCCTCGATTTACTAAAACATGTGAACGGTTTAATATTTTGCTCTACTACTATTTTGTTCTTTAATATTTTGTTCTACTACTATTTTCTAAAACGTGCGCACGGTTTACTATTTTGTTCCCTCGATTTACTAAAACGTGCACATGATTTCTTATTCGTTCCCTCGATTTACTAAAACATGTGAACGATTTACTATTTTGTTCTACTACTATTTTGTTCTTTACTATTTTGTTCTACTACTATTTTCTAAAACGTGCGCACGTTTTACTATTTCGTTTACTATAAATCGTGCGCATTTGCTATTTAATTCCCTAGATCTAGAAATCATGTGCATGATTTATAAATCGAGGAAACAAAATAGTAAATCGTGTGCAGAATGATTTTTTTTTCTTGCATGTCATGTGCGGGGCTCCGTAGTTTTTGACTTTACATTTTTTAAAATTACTTTTTTACCATTTAAAAAAAAAAAGAGTAAACATTCATGTCGATAATTGTAAAAAAGCAACATTTCTCTTGTTTTTCAAAAAAATAAAAATATTAATATATTAAAGCAGAAGTTCTACAAATGTTTTTTTATTTTCAATTTCATAAATTACTTTAAAGAAGAATTTCTTTCTTCCATTGCATTTATTTTTCCCATACTATGGAAGACAATGGGGTCCACTGACATTCTTCAAAATATCTTATTTTGTGCTCAAAAGAAGAAAGAAATTCATACAGGTTTGAAACAACTTGAGGGTGAGTAAATGATGACAGAATTTTCATTTTTGGGTGAACAGTTCCTTTAAGAAATATTCTAGAAAAGAAAGACAAGACTTGATCTCAAAACAAGTAGCAACTTGTCCTTTTTTGTGTTGTTTGTATTATGCCCCATCAACTTTTTATTTAAAAAAAAAAAAAAGTATCATTCCTGTGTCAATGACCAATCAGCAGGCGCTCGTTCTGTCAGTGACGTCTGAGCATGCGCCGGAAGCGTGGAGACGCGTTCGGCATGACTTTCCGTCAGGAGCAGCAGGCCGCGGATCGACCAGAGAATATGCAGTTTTTAGAGGCATAATAGCGCGTTTATCTCATGACAGCACCGCGCAGCTCCGCTTGAGGCCGCTGGATGGAGAAACCGCAAATATGGCGAGCTAACAGGGTGAGTTAGTGTGTGTCCGGGAGGTCAAATGAAGTGTCATGCAGTTCTTTGGTGGGTGTCAGGTGGTATATTGTCTTGTGTAATGCGCATGTGCATAGGGGTGGGCGATACTGCAAAATAAGATCGACCCGATACCAAGTAAATACAGGAACAGTATCGACGATATTAGTACCTTTTACTTTTAAAAACCTGCACTTGAACTTACATATGCGTTTCCTGTAGGGAAGAGCAGTGGTTATGAGATTTATGAGGTAAATGCATCATTAATATGCTAAATCTGATTACATTTTAATGACCACTAAAAGGTTTTGTGATTATGATTGTTTCAGATAAATATATATTCTTATAAATACACTGTTGAGAGCAAGTTAATGTGCCATTTCAGTGTATTTTTGGCACTCAGGTAGGTTTGTTCTGTGCAATTGTTTTGATAGATGGAAGCAAGACACATTTCTAGTTATTTATTGTTCAGAGATTTACCTTTAAGTGCAATAAGTGACTCCATATTGCAATAAGACAATCTCTAGGATTGAACCATATTTATAATTTACAATAAATACTGCAATATTCAATAAAAACATGAATTGCCCATTTTGAATTCATAATGTAACCTTCATATAACAAGAAAAAATAATCTAAAAATGCATAGTTCACAGATCTCAGTTGTTGTTTTATTTTTTTTGTTCACACGTGTCAAGAAATTATCTCTGTAGAGCATGATTATGGCATAACCCAGCAGTCACATTACCTTTGAACTCTGTACCTTCAGATCTGCAACAAAACATGCAGCCTGTATGAAATGTTGTGATTTTGTCATTTCAGGTTACGCAGGAGAGGTGCGAGTGTGTGTGCGACGTGTGATTTTGTGTGTGAGGACATCGGCCGCAATGATGCAACAAAAGCGCAACATTCAGATCATCGAATGGGAGGATCTGGACAAGAGGAAGTTCTACTCACTGGGCGTCTTCATGACCATGACCACACGGGCCACCGTCTACCCGTTCACCCTGATCCGCACCAGACTGCAGGTCCAGAAGGGGAAGTCGCTCTATAACGGCACCTTCGACGCCTTCTTTAAGATTCTGAAGGCCGAGGGGGCGCGTGGCCTCTACCGAGGGTTCATGGTCAACTCGTTCACACTGATCTCAGGTCAGGCCTACATCACTACCTATGAGTTGGTAAGGAAATACGTGTCCTGTTACTCGTCCAATAACACGGTCAAGTCTCTGGTGGCGGGCGGAGCGGCGTCGCTGGTGGCCCAAAGCATCACGGTGCCCATCGACGTGGTGTCCCAGCAGCTGATGGTGCAGGGTCAGGGGTGTCATCTCACACGCTTTAAACTCAAGCCTAAGATGGCAGTGGCCACGTCCAAACATAAAGTCACATTTGGTCAGACCAGAGACATTGTGGTTCAGATTTTTCACGCAGATGGATTTCGGGGGTTTTATCGTGGATATGTGGCGTCGCTGCTCACCTACATACCCAACAGCGCCGTCTGGTGGCCCTTTTATCACTTTTATGCAGGTAAAGAAAAAATATATTAAAGGGGACCTATTTTCACAAGATGTAATATAAGTCTCTGGTGTCCCCAGAAAGTGTCTGTGAAGTTTCAGCTCAAAATCCCCCACAGATCATTTATTAGAGCTTGTCAAATTTGCCCCTATTTGGGTGTGAGCAAAAACACGCCGTTTTTGTTTGTGTCCCTTTAAATGCAAATGAGCTGCTGCTCCTGCCCCCTTTCCAGAAGAGGGCGGAGCTTTAACAGCTCACGCTTTAGTTGCTCAACAACAAAGCTGGGGAATCTCACACAGCAAAAATGACGATTGTTAATTAAAATTTTGAAATTTTACCATTAAAGGCTGGTTGTTGACACACATCTGTGTTCAAACACCTTCTATAAAAGTGAATTTTGTATAATAGGTCCCCTTTAAGTGATGCACCGAAAAGATTTTATGACCCAAATGCTGAAACCAAAATTAAAGTTTTTCATTTAGCTGAAAACTGAAAATAAAGTTCAATTAAAGGTGCAATATGTAAGATTTCTGAAGTAAAATATCCAAACACCACTAGGCCAATGTTATATTTTTTTTCACTTGAGTACTTACAATATCCCAAATGTTTGCAACTATTTGTAAATCGTGAGAAAATTGCAATTTTAACCAAGGCTCCGGGACGTGTGAGGAGTCGCCTGTCAATTGCGTCATACCCGCGTTACCCTCGGTTTCCGGCTTTTACTTTGTAGAAACCATGGAAACACCAAAGACGCTTTAATAGTTACATGTTTTAATAGACAAGGGAGCAACTGTTTTGATATAATTATAGACAGAAAACTAATTATTGTTATATAGCTCAACACGTTTAGTCTTATTGTTTAAATCAAATTTTCTTGATTTTTTTTTACTTTTTTTTTTTATTTTATTTTTTTTTGCGAGTACCATGCTTTACCATTCCTCAGAGAAAAACACTATTTTGTCAAGTAGCTAACATAGCATAATCAGATGCAGCTTTATTTATAGTAACAGTAATACAGCATTTTCTCCATCATGCAATACATTTTAAAATTAATTGCATGATATTTGTCAACACAAGCCATCCAGCATTTAATATGATATTCTTAAATCGATCTATCTTACTGCAGTGTGTAACAGAGTCTCACAGCAGCTGCCGAGTGAACGCACAGAGTAATGTTATAACATCATTTTCAACACACTCAAATGTATCTAATATGATAAACAGAGCTGCGTTACCTCATACTCATGTCCAGAAAAGCGGTAGCAGCGCTGGCAACTGTGACATTATAAAAGTCCCGCTGCTCATGAGGCGTGTGTAGCGCAATCGCTCCAGCTCCTCATTCAGCTCCACAACACTCGTCCTGCTCTGCTTCATACTACAATAACGTTAATAATCACATCCATGAACATGATTTCTTCCCGAGTCCTATCCCGATTATTTCAACCGGCTGTGAAGTGAAGACCACATGTCCCAAGATTCCGCGCTCAAACTTGCCGTCATCAAGCTACGCCTTTGTTTTGAATAGGCCTCTAGCGGACAGAAATCTTACATATTGCACCTTTTAATAGAGTGCAACAGTCTGGTTCTGGAAGTAAAAATTCCATTAATTTTCTCCATAAGGAATTTTTTTAACAATAACTTTAAAGACAGACGTGCTTTTGTTGCCATCAGGAATTCCTGGTGAAAAACTACATTACCCATGATGCTGTGAGGACAATTCCACCAATCAGAGAGTTTCAGCAAGCAAATTGCCCAAAAAAGCATTGAAGCATTGTCATCTGCAATGCTTCATTTCTTTTTTCCTTCATCAGAGCCATTATGTACAGAATCTTGTATCTCTTTTTGTCTGATTTTCAAATAATTTTTACTTCAAATCAAAGTTTATAATGTTATGATTGACCTTGTAGCTGGTTGGTTTGGTTCATGGCTTATAATGTTTAAAGTCTTTTTTTAAAAAATCTTGGAAAAAATACTTCTGGAACCAACGCTGCTGAAAAAGTGGACAGGCACTCTATTAAAACATTGTATATAAACATTAAAATTGCAACTAAAGGCAGTTTTTATATCAACTTTGTAGTTATATAATTATGTTTCATTGTTTAACATTTAAACACGCTGTGTTTGTTTCCAGAGCAGCTCTCTAAACTGGCCCCTGCTGACTGTCCGCACCTCCTCCTGCAGGCCGTGGCGGGACCGATGGCTGCAGCTACAGCCTCCACCCTGACCAACCCCATGGACGTGGTCCGAGCCAGAGTACAGGTACAATCACACTTTAAAGTGCCCCTATTATGCTTTTTCAAATATTACCTTTCATACTGTGTAATATAGCTGTTTGTGAATGTAAAAGGTCTGCAAAGTCTTAAAGATCAAAGTACAGATAAATGGAGTGCTTGTCTTTTAAAAGAAAGAATCGATTCTGAACTGATGAAACGAGTCGTCAGTAATTCCAGTCTCACAAATTTGTTAGTCCAGGTTTTTTCATAAGTTTTCACCATGCTGTTTTCTGATCTTCAAAAAGAGACTATTTTGCTACTGTATCTTTAAGACATCTATATGTAAATGAGCACTATTATAAACAATCATTGTGATAATGTGTTCATATCGTATGTTTTTGCTATCTATAGTAAATCACACTTCTATTTCCAAAAGCAAGAACTGCTCTTGTCTTCCAAAATATGGCTCTTTAAAATGATTTATCTTGTAATTATTGTAAATTATTAATTGTTTTAAGCTTTGTGAGATAATACACATTGTGTTTGTTTGCAGGTTGAAGGTCGTTCGTCTGTGATCGAGACGTTTAAGCAGCTCATGGCTGAAGAGGGCGTGTGGGGTCTCACGAAGGGTCTGTCCGCACGCATCATTTCCTCCTTGCCCACGTCTGTCATGATCGTCATCGGTTACGAGACACTAAAGAGACTCAGTCTGCGTCCTGAACTGGTGGACAGCAGACACTGGTGAAAACACTCACCTAACGCTATACCTCAGCCTTTTAAACAGATGCCTTTTATTATTATTTTCACATTTTATGAGGACCAGGCAATAAGTGACGCTCAAATGTGAAGATATGTATTTCCTTTCTAGTGGATTTTGTATATTTTGTAACCTTTAATCTGTTCCCGTGAACTCCGGCCCAAACTAATATTTTGTAAAGAGACGTCATGGAACTTCTTATTTGTCTTTTTCACTTGATATGTGTTTGTTTCAGGTTTTAAAGTGAAAAATACATTGAAATGGTGAATTTGACTCTTGTGAATCTGATGGGGTGCACTTTCACTTCATATGACAGGAAGTGAGATCATCACATCTGTTACATGCTAGAAATGAAGAGATTTTTGAAGGCAGCATGTATTCTTTGCTGCCTTTTGATATCCCACAATCATTTGCTTTCCATTCTGTGACAGTTGAGCTAAACAAAAAATAAAGATGGCGTCTGAAATTTGCCGTTGGTGGTCAGTTTGTGTGAAAATACTACGTTTTGACCGACGTTTTCCACTTCTGATGTCATTTCTACAGAGAAATTTCTATTTCTATTGTAAATATTTTCTTAGTTATCACCAAAGCTCGCTCTATTTTGCTGTAGACCATTTAACCATTACGCTGCCTCAGAAGTCTGTCCGAAATCAGTTTCGTGAGGTAACGTTACCTTCGTGCGCAACCGCTTTTTCGGACGCTTTTCACACTTGAAACCCTGGGGCATTTTTAATTGACTGATAACTGAATATCTGGGTTTTTAGATTTCTCACACTACATGCGTGTGGGCCGGTTCACACAACGCGTTTTGCTGTTAAAAACACGAGACGAAGGTCAGTGGAGCGCAAAAAGAGCGTGAATTATTTTTTAAAATGGCGCGTCATGCGCGAGACGCGGCAAAAGACGGGAGAGGAGAGCGTGAAGATGTCCGGCTAGCGCGCTATTGAAATACATTGAAAAACAATGGAAAAATAGAGCAGTGGAAATGGGAAAATGCGTTCTGTATAAACTGCACCTTATTGTTCTTATTTGCCTATTTACAAGGTTATTAAAGGGTTAGTTCACCCAAAAATGAAAATTCTGTCATTTATTACTCATCCTCATGTTGTTCCACACCCGTAAGACCTTCATTCATCTTCAGAACACAAATTAAGATATTTTTGTTGAAATCTGATGGCTCAGTGAGGCCTGCTTAGGGAGCAATGACATTTCCTCTCTCAAGATCCATTAACGTACTAAAAACATATTTAAATCAATTCATGTGAGTACAGTGGTTCAATATTAATATTATAAAGCGACGAGAATATTTTTGGTGCGCCAAAAAAACAAACAAAAAAAAACGACTTATATAGTGATGGCCGATTTCAAAACACTGTTTCAGGAAGATTCGGAGCGTTATGAATCAGCTTATCGAATCATGATTTGGATGAACCGCCAAACTGCTGAAATCACGTGACTTTGGCGCTCCGAACCGCTGATTCGATATGCTGATTAATTTATGCTCCGATGCTTCCTGAAGCAGTGTTTTGAAAACGGCCATCACTATGTTTTTTTTTTTGGCGCTCCAAAAATATTCTCGTCGCTTTATAATATTAATATTGAACCACTGTACTCACATGAACTGATTTAAATATGTTTTTAGTACATTAATGGATGTTGAGAGAGGAAATGTCATTGCTGCAAAATATCTTAATTTGCGTTCTGAAGATTAACGAAGGTCTTACAGGTGTGGAACGGCATGAGGATGAGTAATTAATGACAGAATTTTCATTTTTGGGTGAACTAACCCTTTAACATTGTTTGGATAAGTACATTTACTCTCACCTGTTCTGAATATTCTCTATCGCTCGGTTTACATATTTGCTGTCATGGTTTGATATTTTTAACCGTTTCCACCAGACACTTGAATAATGTGTGAAAGTTTCTGTGATTATACAAAGCTCATGAATATTTAATGAGGCAATAATTGACTAAACTTCTTTTTCTAACATTTATGGTTATGGAACTATTAGTGCATATTAAAATGAGTAGGGCATTGTTAAAATCTTTAACTATTGATGGAAAAACCATGTAAATTAATGTGTGAACCCAGGGTTACATAATGTGTGAAAAGCCTTGTGAGAAAAGTTGGTACTGAATGAAAATTCATCCTTCTTTGGACTGTCATATTTTGTCTTTTTATCATGCCTTGTTTTTAACCTTCAGAAAAACAGTGTGTTGGGGCCAAAGCTTTTACAGTTGAAATGTTTTATAAATGTGCTTCATGTGTTTAAAATAACTATCATAGTGGTTTTTGTCTGTAAGATTGTTTTGTAACTGAATCTGTCACAATCAGGTGTGAATTAAATTAACCGCACAAGAACCGTTTGGGATGTTTTGCTAGTGTAGATCACAAACACTCTAAATGGTTCAACAGTCAAGTTCTGCTCTGGATCTTTATATATTATAACTTATTTTTACATGTCTGCTACAATACAGTAAAAAAGAAATTGTTGCAATGGTGGTGCAGTAACATTTGGTGGCCTGAAGAGGGTGGAATAGCCATGTTTGCACCCAAGTCATGTTAATAAAAAAGAGCTGGAAATATCAGGAAATTTTAACATTTTGATTTTAAAGTCATAAAATAAGCAATTAAACTCTCAAATGAATATAAATCTCATGCTTCTTACTAAAAATGTCACGGAATGTCATCTGTCAACAAGTGTTTAGAAAAAAAAAAACGTTTATTTGTATAACCATACACAGATGTTGATGTTGCAATGAAACCATGAAAAAAAAAATCATTTGCATGCATGCTGTGGTCTTGAGTGGGTGTGGCTATCAGAGCTTCATTTCGGACAGTCATAAATGTGGATCGCTCTGTCATCACCCGCAGAGACGATTTTTGAGCCCGTGGGGTTGTATTTCACACTCCAAACCTGCACACACACATTTGAACATGAACAAACATGCTTCATCATGCTCTTGAGAAACAAAAACACACTGATCTGCTTACAAACCCCCCATAAATGGCTACTTGACTCCAGTTTGAGATGGTTTCTTCATCTTTATTTCCTTTCGACAACCCAATTTGAAGTCAGTTTTATTATAGACAGCAACATTACCATTCAAAAGTTTGGGATTCAGTCACATGATCCTTCAGAAATCATTCTAATATATTGATTTGCTGCTCAGGAAACATTTCTAATCATTATCAATATTGAAAACAGCTTTGCTGCTTAATATTTTTGAGGAAACCATGACATATTTCCCTCAGGAAAGTTCAAAAGAACAGCATTTATTTGGAAAAGTAATCTTTTGTAACATTTTAAATGTCTTTAGTGTCACTTTTGATCAATTTTGCTGAATAAAAGTACTAATTTCTTTAAAAAAAAAATAAAAATTTGCACTGAACCCATGCGTTTGAGTAGTGTATATGAATGTAACGTCACTCGCCTGGTCCTGATGATCAAAGAATGTGTTCACACAGGATCTGCTGCTCGTGTCCCACACCTTCACACTCTTATCGGACGAACTGAAAAAGCAACAAACAACAGTTAAGAAACACACAAACTGCATTTTGATTCCTAGTTTCCATTCACAAGTGCATCAGCTCTTGCCTGGACACAAAGTGTGTGTCGTCGGGTGAAAAGGCCACGTTCAGCACCCAGGATCCGTGACCGCTGAGTGTCCCGGCCAGGTTAGCGTGCTGCCTGTAAGACATGCAGACAACAAGAACGTGAGCTTTATATGTGCTTGGAGGTGAAAGCCACACATAAATCTGCATGTATCCAAACGTACACATCATAAATCTTGATGTAGCCATCGTCTGACGCGGTTACCAGCAGCTGAGAGTCTGGAGAAAAGGTCAGAGACCTGATAGGCATTGCATGACCTGGAAAAAGAGAGCATCTTAGTTTCATTTGGATACTGTACCTTTAAGACTTTAATTGTGTAGTATAATCAGTGAAAAAGCAGCAGCACAATACACAAACACTGCTAAAAATAGTACTACTGTGATATAGTATTACAATTTAAAAGGACCGTTTTCTACTTGAATATATTGTAAAATGTAATTTATTCCTGTGATCAAAGCTGAATTTTCAGCATCATTACTCCAGTCTTCAGTGTCACATGATCCTTCAGAAATCATTCCAATATTATGATTTGATGCTCAGAAAACATTTCTGATTATTATCAATATTGAAAACAGTTGTGTGCTACTTCATATTATTGTGGAAACCATGATACACTACAAAATTGAAAAGATTGGGGTAAGTAAGATTAAAGGGAAAAAAAAAATTATATATATATATTTAATTAGAATATCATCAAAAAGTTGATTTATTTCACTAATTCAGGGATAACATGGTCCTTAAACCAGGTACTGGTAGCTTTAGCACTGTGTGCAGATGCCAAGTCCTGTTGGAAAATGAAATCTGCATCTCCATAAAGTTGGTCAGCAGCAGGAAGCATGAAGTGCTCTAAAACTTCCTGGTATACAGCTGTGTTGACCTTGGACCTCAGAAAACACAGTGGACCAACACCAGCAGATGACATGGCACCCCAAACCATCACTGACTGTGGAAACTTTACACTGGACCTCAAGCAACGTGGATTGTGTGCCTTTCCTCTCTTCCTCCAGACTCTGGGACCCTGATTTCCAAAGGAAATGCAAAATTTACTTTCATCAGAGAACATAACTTTGGACCACTCAGCAGCAGTCCAGTCCTTTTTGTCTTTAGCCCTCTTCTGATGCTGTCTGTTGTTCAAGAGTGGCTTGACACAAGGAATGCGACAGCTGAAATCCATGTCTTGCATACGTCTGTGCGTGGTGGTTCTTGAAGCACTGACTCCAGCTGCAGTCCACTCTTTGTGAATCTCCCCGACATTTTTGAATGGGTTTTGTTTCACAATCCTCTCCAGGGTGCGGTTATCCCTATTGCTTGTACAATTTTTAATACCACATCTTTTCCTTCCCTTCGCCTCTCTATTAATGTGCTTGGACACAGAGCTCTGTGAACAGCCAGTCTCTAATTATATGACCAGCACCTGTATGTATGTATATGTGTGTGTGTGTGTATATATATATATATATATATATATTATATATATATAAAATTAAGCAGCACACCTGTTTTTGTTGATTGATTAATTGATAATAAGGATCATGTGACATTGAAGACTGTAATGATGCTGAAAATTCAGCTTTGATCACAGGAATAAATTAATTTTTAAAACATTAAAATAGAAAAAAATGCACCCTTGGTGAGCAGAAAAGACTTCTTTCAAAAACATTAAAATATATCAATTATTCCAAACTACCGACTGTTAGTGTAATACTATAAAAACTGAAGCAGATCTAACATTCAACATTATTTCCAGCTGTACTTGTTGGAGCAAATGAAAGGGATGAGTGAGTGATGGAGCGATGCAGGAAGACAAAGAGGAAAAATGGAGTCGTGCAGTGACGGGAGACGAAGTTTACAGCCCTTGAGGGACGGCCAGAGACGCAAACAGGTTTTTCCACCACATTCACATAACCCATAATCACCCTAAATGACTCTAGCAGACTAACGGACTCAACGTCTACAGAACAGACACCCCGCTTTAATAGAGGAAACTAAAGACAGCTTGAATCATGTGGGAGACGATTTTCACCTTCCAGCGTGTGCAGGAGTTTCCCAGTCGCAATATCAAAGATATTAATGATTCCATCTATTGCACCAGTGGCTAAGTGCTTTCCATCTGGACTCTAGAGACAGAGAAAGAGAGAAAAAGATATATAAGAGCCTAGAAAAACTATATTGTTTGAAAATTAAGCATTTTTGTCAAATATTCACTTTAATGTGTAATGTGATGTTCTGTTCAAAAAGAACTGATTTCACTTATTACACAGTGCAAATTTCTTTCAAAGTAAAGTGTTACACCGATACTTGTTTATGTGTTTCCCACAATTTTTGACGCATAAATTTCCATGTTTTTTTCCCCCTTTACTTGTCCCATGGTGATTACTGGATGAAGACTAATAGTAATTAAACTCAAGAATCTGTTTCTTGCTGAAAATATTTTAGAGCTGAGGATAACAAAAACATGCATGTTCAATGATGTTTTAATAGTTTTATTTTGAATTAAATTAATTTTCCAGTCCCGCAAATCTTACTTTAATATATTTACAGATTTGCAGTGTGTGGAAAGACAGAAAATTTTACTTTTTAAATAAATGTCTATGGTCTTTTTGTACATTTGATGGATCAGTGCATATTATTCTACATAATTATAAAATTAATCAGTATTCTTTTAAAGTGAAAATGTGATACATATACTACTTATTTTTAATACTTTTATTCAGCAAGGTTGCATTAAATTAATCAAAAGTGACAGTAAAGACATTTAAAAGGTTAAATGTAAAATTTCAAATAAAAGAATATTTAAAAAATGTATTACATCTTCCACAAAAATATGAAGCAGCACAACTGTTTTCAACATTGATAATAATCATAAATGTTTCTTGAGCATCAAATCAATCTATCAGAATGATTCTGAAGGATCATGTGACACTGAAGACTGGAGTAATGATGCTGAAAATTCAGCTTTGCCATCACAAGAATAAATTACATTTGACAATATATTCAAACAGTTATTTTAAATTGTTATAATGTTTCACTATATTATTACTCTACCGTGTGTTGAATATTCTGTTTTTTGTTTCACAGAAATAATAAAACATCAGTGTCACTGACTTTAATGCTATCAGATTATTGTTTTTCATGCAGAATTATTCCATACTTACATAGGCGATGCTCAGAATGAATTTCCCTCTGGTGTCCAGTGAATGCTCCTTTTTCCCGCTTTCCACGCCGAAGATGTTGACCTTCCCTAGATGGCTGCCGGTGGCGATGTATTTGGAGTCCGGAGAAAAGGCGACCGCCCAGGCATCAACTGCAGACGGTAAAGAAAGAGTTCATTAATTCAGTATCATCGAGATACTATTATATTTTTTGTTAATATTTTACATTAGATTTTATTTTAAAATTTTCTGTTTTCATTTTAATTTTAGTTCAAGTTAACACGTTTTGTTAATTTTGTCATTTTTATTAGTTTGTTTTTATGTGCCCCTATTAAAGACCCTCTGAAGAGTGTTGGAACGCGCAGCATTATTCAATGTGTTGATGTAATTTCAACAAACAGGAAGACAGGGCGATATATCAAACAGCCCCACCCCCTTTTTCTTAAAATAGCCAATAGCGATTTATTTATATCACAGCTCGGCCAGAGCCGTTAAACTCACTAAAACCTCTGTTTCCTTCTAATATCTGACCGTTTCTCCTCCTAATCTCCTCTATATCACTTTAAAATGCAGCATTCTGTGCAGAATTTAAATGGGTCTGATAACTTTCGTGGTCTGAGCCGACTCGCGGATACGATCCGCTCTGTGCTCTCGTGTCTCTGGACCGGAGCAGACTGTGCTCGCGCTGCGGCAGTTCACGTGAAATTAACGCTCAAAGGAAAGGATATTTACACTGTCTGAATTGTTCCCTATTCTCTATGTAGAAACTAGTAAATAAATGTGTGAACCGATTTCAGTCGTAGTGTCTGTTGATAGTGTAGAAGGGGGCGGGACCTCAGGATCTAGACAGCATTTGATTGGACAGAAGATTTGATGAGAAGCTGAAGTGCGATGTGATGTCATGAAAATCCGTGATCCATTTTAGTGGAAGTGAGAGACTAATGGTGCGTTCACACCAGACATAAATGAAGCATTAAGTGCGAGTGATTTACATGTTAAGTCAATGCAAAGACGTGATAGACATCCTGCGGCGCAATTCACGTGAATGAGACGGTGTGAATGACGCTATTCGCGCAAATTGAGCATTTCGGGCGTTTGAAAAATCTGAACTTTGGCGAATATTTGCGCCGTGTAAACCAATTAGGAGCTTGCTCTAGTAGTGACGCAATTATGAAGTAGCGAGAGCAGGCAGAAAATCCTCGTCGCTGTATGTGGATACCCAAAGCTTTACGATAAATCTTCATACTTTTATAGAAACAGGAATAAAAAGGATCTTGCTTGGAAGAAAGTGAGTGAGGAGGTTGGACAATCTGGTAATTGATGCTAATAAAAAAAAAAAAAAACGCTCTTTACTCAATTTGAGCTATATATATATATATATATATATATATATATATATATATATATTAGATATAATTTACAACTACTTTCCCGCTGATAAGTTGATGTGTTTATTCAGAGGAAGTGTGCAGAAAGAAGTGGAAGAGTCTGAGGGACACATATTTAAAGGAGAGCCCCTCCCATGATGCAAATTTGCATCTGTTGTGTAGTGAATTTCACGTGCAAATGAAGCGAGTAAACTCAAAATGTTCAAGCGCCCAAATAGCGCGATTTATTCACGCAAGTCGCATCTGGTGTGAACGCCCCATAAGTTTTGAATGCTTATATCATCTAAATGTGAATTATGTCATTGTTTTGGAGCACACCAGCTTATTCATAACCTTAAGGCTAACATATTCATACTAAAAGCTAAAAAACTTAAATTTTGCTTTCAGGGAGAATTTTACACCAAGAACGATAACTATAAAGATATAGTTCTAAAAATCATTCTGAATGTAAAAGAATAGCACTGTCCAAACCACAGATATAACGTTAACGATAGAGGAACGATTTCTTTAAGATCACTTTCAAAACGATTTTTTCCAGTCGTTGAATGATAAAACGCTGACAGCCAATCAGAATCCACCCTAATTTAAAGGATTACTTCACTTTCAAATTAAATTTTCCTGATAATTTACTCTCCCCCATGTCATCCAAGATGTTCATGTCTTTCTTTCTTCAGATGAAAAGAAATGAAGGTTTTTGATGAAAATATTCCAGGATTTTTCTCCATATAGTGGACTTCAATGGAGGCCAAACGGTTGAAGGTCAAAATTACAGTTTACAGCAATCCCAGACGAGAAATAAGGGTCTTATCTAGAGAAACCATCGCTCATTTTCTATATATATTTTTTTTAAATGTATACGTTTTAAACATAAATGCTCATCTTGAACTAGCTCTCCTCTTCTTCTCTATTAGAATTCCAGCAGTGTAGACACTGTTAAGCGTAATACTGCCCTCCACAGGTCAAAGTTTGAACTACATTGTCATATACAATATGCTAGTGCAAGTATATAACAATTAGTTCAAACTTTGACCTGTGGAGGGCAGTATTACGCTTAGCAGTGTCTACACTGCTGGAATTCTAATAGAGAAGAAGAAGAAAGCTAGTTCAAGATAAGCATTTCATTTTTATTTTTATTTTTTTTAGAAAATGAGCGATGGTTTCGCTAGATAAGACCCTTATTCCTCGTCTGGTATCGTTTAAAGCCCTTTGAAGCTGCACGGAAACTAATTTTGACCTTCAACCGTTCGTATAGTCCACTATAAGGAGAAAAATCCTGGAATGTTTTCATCAAAAACCTTAATTTCTTTTCGACTGAAGAAAGAAAGACATGAACATCTTGGATGACATGGGGGTGAGTAAATTATCAGGAAATTTTAATTTGAAAGTGAACTAATCCTTTAAAGTCACGCGCATTTAAAATGGCGGACGACACCACGGAGAAGTTAGTCGCCTAACTTTTCACGGATAAAGAAAATGGATATAAGGAAAACAATCGGTCATACCCTCGGAATAAATATTGAGAAGTTTTAACGATGAGATCATTATGTCAGGCTATCAAACAGAACATAAATTTACATCAGATATCGCTAGTTTCGACAACACTGTCTAGCTTCCTGTGAAGCTGAAAAGTGTTTTATTCCACTAGATACGGACTTCGTCAGCTAAATTCACTGTTAGATTAGATTGATTACACTAGCTATTCACTCGAAACATAGCATGCTGAGGACATCTGCTGGTTAAAGCCGTGTAAATGCAACAAGAACAGTAAAAACACATTGAACACACTTTGAAACCGCAGACGTTATCGTTCATCAGTGTGGACTCAAATACTGTTATTACAACGTCTACTTTGACCCTCAAACACTGCAGTTGTCGCTGAGGCCTGGAAGAGTTCGGTTCGTGTTGTCGAGAAGCTCACCTGGGCCTGCGTCCATGGACTTGATCTGTTTACCAGTCTCCAGGTCCCAGAGCCGAATGTGAGCATCAAGAGAGCTGGAGGCGGCGATCGCTCCGTTCTGACTGATGTCCACCGACACCACGCCCAGCTGGTGACCCTCCAGCGTCCACTGCAGCTCCAGCTTTTCATCCGACCTGCGAACCATCAGAAAGAGTGCTGTACGTTCAGATACAAACACAAAAGTCGACCCTTCAGTTGCACTTTGTTGTTCATTGATTTACCATTTCCACACTTTTACCAGGTCGTCCAAAGAGCCGGTCACAATGGTTTCTGACCCGTCTTTCTCGCTGCGACCCCATGCTGCCGTCCAGATGGCATCTTCATGAGCTGCAGGGGCGAGAACACAGACTCATATGATGCCCAAATGTGCTGCCTAGGTAGACAGCTCACTAGATATTGGGGTTGTAAGTGTGTGTGAACTCACCATGCTCCTGCTTGAATAGTATACTGTACTAAAAACAGAACAATTCACATATTTATAATCATTATTCTGATTATCATATGATAAATGAGACAGAAAACATGCAGATGTGTGTAAATATTCACCTGTGTGCTCATAGTCTTCGTCTGTGATGGAAAAGAGCTCCTATGAGTTTATAAGCGCGTTTGTGATCAGTTTAATGAGTTATTTTGAGTTTACAAACTCACTGATGCTAGCGTATCTTAGCTTATGATTAAATAAACTGCTTCTGTAAGTCCTCGAGATGTCCTGAAGAGGTTTTACTGCGTCCGCGATTAAGTCAGACAACCCTTAAGATTTGTTACATACCTCTGAAGGAGAATTAAAGCGCTTTGTTAACAATAATAAACACCCGCACTGATACTGACTAGAGAGCCGCCATGACACCTGCGAGCAAAGCACTATGGGAACAGACGCATGACTCCGCCCACTCTACAATAATGTTATATACAATATTATCAAAGTTGATGTTATTACAGAACTAATGGTACAATATTATTTGAATATTATCAAAGCATCAGTACAAATAACAGATGGCAGTAATAAAATAATAGTACCAATATTTATAATAAAAATAAATTATAATAAATAATGTATATATATATATATATATATATATATATATATATATATATATATATATATATATATATATATATATATATATATATATATATATATATATATATATATATATATATATATATATATATATATATATATATATATATATATATATATATATATGTATATATATGTATATATATATATATGTATATATATGTATATATATATATATATATATATGTATATATATGTATATATATATATATGTATATATATGTATATATATATATATATGTATATATATATATATATATATATATATATATATATATATATATATATATATATATATATATATAAATATATAAATATACATATATATAAATTAAATATATAAATTAAACAAATAAATAAATACAAAACTAATGTCAGTACAAATAACAGATGCCAGCAATAAAATAATAATGTCAATATTTATTAATAAATTTATAATAACATAATAATTCAGAAATGTATCTGTTATTTATAAACAAATCAATGAATAAATATATGCTAACTATAATAAATATATACAATATTATCAAAGCATCAATACAAAAAAACAAAAAAAAAAAACAGGCAGCATTGATAGTAATAAAATAATAGTACCAATATTTAAAATAAAAACAAAATAAATAAAATAAATAAAATAATAAACACATAAATAAATACAAAACTAATATCAGTACAAATAGCAGAAGCCAGGAATAAAATAATAATGCCAATATTTAAAATATAAAACAATATATAGTAAATGTATCTGTTGTTTATAAACAAACAAACAAATAAATAAATGCTAACTATAATAAATATACACAATATTATCAAAGCATCAATACAAAAAACAGGTAGCAGCGATAGTAATAAAATAGTACCAATATTTAAAATAAAAATAAATTATTATATAATAAATACTATATATATATATATATATATATATATATATGTGTGTGTGTCTGTGTGTGTGTGTATAAATTAAACAAATAAATACAAAACTAATATCAGTACAAATAACAGATGCCAGTAATAAAATAATAATACCAATATTTAAAATATAAAACAAAACAAAATAAAATAATAATAAATAATAAATGTATGTTATTTATAAACAAATAAATAAATAAATGCTAACTAAAATAAATACATACAATATTATCAAAGCATCAATGCAAAAACACAGGTAAGAAAGGTAAAAACAAATTATATAATATAATAATAAATCATTAATTTAAATATAATAAATAAATGCTAAAATTTTATATATATATATATATATATATATATATATATATATATATATATATATATATATATATATATATATATATATATATATATATATATATATATATATATATATATAAAATATACAATATCAAAGCATCAATACAAAATACCAGTGAAAGTAATAAAATAATAGTCAAAGTATTTATAATAACATTTATTTAAAATAAATGATAATATATTAAAAGACAATACACATTTGTTATTTATAATAAATATCTATAATTTAAATATTAATATAAAAACATTAAAAAAACTGCATAGACAGTCTGTATTGGATTGACCTCTTTTATTGCTTTGTATTTGGTTTCTGACAACAAGATATTTTAAAATGCATATTTGTTCTATTTTTATGCCAACTCAAAAGCAATTCCTCCTGCTGCTGCTGTCTTGAGGCACTAAAAGCGAGTCAGCATTAGACATTTAAACAGACTAAGTCAAATGAGACTTCTCCCTCCATACTGCAACATTTGATTACAAAAAAGTCAAATCAAAGACCTCTCCTCTGTGTTTGAGAGTTAGACAGAAGGAAGTCCATATGCTGTGTGGGATTTTAGCCCTTTTATGTCTTGAGCACTGAGAGTTTCTCAGCTGATGCCCTTTGAGGTGCAATGTGCCTCACAGAGGGAATTCAGCATCGACTGACCTAGATCTGACTGCGCAAGAGAGAGAGAGAGAGGGAGAGAGGAAGAATATGCTGCTTTATAGTTTAGATGAATGAAATATGGTCTATTTTATGGCTCTTAAATGCTTATATAAGACAGCAGCACTTGAAACAAAAAAATGACTTTCCATAAGACCCATAATGTTTAGAATTATTACTGATTTGAATGGCTATAGCAAAGAGAGGTTGAATGTATATCGTCACATTCCAGCGTGACAAAAGAGTACTGTAGGTACTATATCATGTTACTGTTTGATTACCATATACCATGCTGTATACATAGTAGTCCAAGGTAGACCTATTTAATCACTATAGTATACCATGTACAAAAATACTTGATTCTGATTGGCCAATTGCAGTATTCAGCGGTCAGATATTCATGTCAACCATGGGAAAGTTGTATATGCAACACTCTCATGGGAATTCGTAACTATTTTATGTTTTGGCGTAAAAAATGGACAGCGCAATGAAGCCCCAGTAATGGTCGTTGCCCGAGTCTACGCCGCAGTGATCCTGAGGTGGAGCCACGACATCAAACACAGCTGTCAATCATGACGTTACACCCCGTTTTTATAGCATCAAATAACTAAAACCAATCTTATTGGAAAAATGAACACTTCAACACTTCGTCTGTGTGATAAGAACTACCTAAACTGACAGAAACAATCTTTGGAAAAAAAATATTTGAAGTATAACTGGAGTTTTTAGTTTTGCTCGTGTCCCGTTTGATTACATGGAGAGGGCGGGGTTTGTGGCCCAGGTCTATACTGCATCCAGTCACCAGGGGGCGATGGAAATGCTTTGGCTTCACTTTTCAGGACTTGTGCAGCACACTTGTCAGTATTGCCAGCAGAATTGGGCTACTTTAACACTCTTGCCGCAGTTTGTTTTTCACTTCCGCAGTTTGAAGCCCCGGAATGCAAATTTTATCGGGGGATCCCCCTGAAACGTGATTGGGTTAGTTTTGAGTAGCAATTGGGGGGTTTGTTGTGAAAACCTGGCAACCCTGAAAGTTGGTACGATCTCATTCTTTCGTTTTTGTATGATCTGCTTACCACACTGATGGTTAGCTTTAGCAGTGGGGTAAGGGGTGGATGTTCATCCTTACATTTTATTTTTTTTAAAGGTGCCATCGAATGAAAAATTGAATTTATCTCGGCATAGTTAAATAACAAGAGTTCAGTACATGGAAATGAGTGAGTCTCAAACTCCATGGCTTCCTCCTTCTTATATAAATCTCATTTGTTTAAAAGACCTCCGAAGAACAGGCAAATCTCAACATAACACCGTAACAGTCGGGATCATTAATATGTACGCCCCCAATATTTGCATCTGCCAGCTCATGTTCAAGGCATTACACAAGGGCAGGCAGTATTAACGTCTGGATCTGTGCACAGCTGAATCATCAGACTAGGTAAGCAAGCAAGAACAATAGTGAAAAATGTCAGATGGAGCAATAATAACTGACATGATCCATGATATCATGATATTTTTAGTGATATTTGTAAATTGTCTTTCTAAATGTTTTGTTAGCATGTTGCTAATGTACTGTTAAATGTGGTTAAAGTTACCATCGTTTATTACTGTATTCACAGAGACAAGACTGTCGTTATTTTAATTTTTAAACACTTGCAGTCTGTATAATTCATAAACACAACTTCATTCTTTATAAATCTCTCCAACAGTGTGTTAGCTTTAGCCACGGAGCACTATCAAACTCAAACTCATTCAGAATCAAATGTAAACATCCAAATAAATACCCTACTCACATGATTCGATGTATGCACACAGCATGCATGACGAACATCTTGTAAAGATCCATTTGAGGGTAATATTAGCTGTGTGAACTTTGTAAATGCGCTGTAATATAGTCGAGAGCTCGTGCGGCAGGGAGCATGTGATTTAAAGGGGCGGCTCGCTGAATAATCAGTGTATAGTTAATGATGCCCCAAAATAGGCAGTTAAAAAAATTAATAAAAAAAAATCTATAGGGCATTTTGACTTCACAGACACATTCAAGGGACACTAGACTTATATTACATCTTGTGAAAAAGCATTCTTGAGCACCTTTAAATCATACATACAAATCACATCATGTGAATATGAAATTGCCACCTCGTAAAATAGATTTGTTCTCTCTTAGGAACAGGTTGATATATCAGTCCCTTGTATCACATCGCAGACTAGCGCTTTCTCTCAGTGTTTCCAAGTCCGCAGTTTTCCTGTGGAGTTGGGCTACTTTAACATTGTTGCCGCGGGTTATTTTTCATGTCCGCGGAATGAAGCGACCCCAAATAACATGATATTTAGCCTCTGGAATGCACTTTTTACCAGGGGAACCACGCCAAAAACGTGGATTTTACCACACAGAACGTGATTTTTACTGGGAGAGCCCCGCCTGAAACACATTGGACTAGTTTTGAGTAGCAATTGGGTGTGAAAACCTGGCAACCCTGCATTTCATTAGCTTTATCCATGGGTTTAGGGGTGGATCATCATCCTTACGATTTATTTTTTGAAAAAGATACAAACCATGTCGTACAAATTCATACAAAATCGTCACCTCATAAAATAGTTTTGTTTTCTCATGACATCGGTTGCTGTATCGGTCCGTCAGTTACTAGTTGTTTGTAGGCCTAAATGTGAAAATTTCCTCAGAGGACTTTAGTACTAATATTACTGTAATAATATTGTTGTAGTGTTCATCTTATTGCAGGGGAGATTGTACATTTTAATGGACTATTTGTCTTAGCGGAGGCTTTAAGAAAATATGCAAGTAATTTGCATTATAATTATTTGAACTTAAATCAATATTTCATATCCAAACTTGAGTAACTGTGGTGAGCTGATGCACAGCTGGAGGGTATCAAACCCCAGCATCATTTCTAAAATACTGGGCACACTTGACCTCAACCACAAAACATTTTGAGTTAAAATAAAATTAATTTACATTAGAGCTCCATTAAATGCTCAAACTCAATAATCTGTTTTCCATTTGTGGTTAATGGGTCTGTGTCCATCTTTCTTTTCTCTCCTCTCAGTAAATACACTCAACTAAATTTACCATCCGTTTTTAGCTGTAATTAGTGCTTAATTTGATCATGTTTTTGTGTTTGCTCAAACCAGTGCATTTTCTCAGCAAAACAGCACATTCTGTTTCTCAAAATGAAGAAGCTGTTTGTCTCGAGATGCATTGTACTAAGAAAGCATTTAATGTGCCTTCTGGAAACCAGTTAGCGTTTAAGAGGTTGTGGAGTTCATTTGTGTCCATCTTTAAGAAGAAAAGCTCAGCGTGCGGCGTCAGTGCGAGCTCTCGAAGGTTCTCAGACTGCATCTGAAAAATGACTGCTCCTGGTTTCTCATGGCTTAATACACTGAAAGAAACGTCACCAGAGGGAGAAATGAGTAAGGCAGCCTTTTCACGGCCACTGGAGTGTTTATATGTGGGAACTGTGTTTTCGTTCAAGTACTTTAGAGGGCAGGAAACTGTAGAATCGCAATACAAAGACCTTCATGCTGGACCAAGCACAAAGCTTGTGTCCAAACCTAATTAAGACCTTGTACAGAAAGTATTTTGTCATCATGAAGGACTGTAGCTGTGCTTTAGTCTGGCGAACATAATGAGATGCATGGCGTCCGAGAATTGGTCTAATTTTGCTTTCTGAAATACTTGATTCTGATTGGTCAGTCACAGCATTCTGCGGTCAAATATTTTTGTAGTGCAAGTTTCAGGTTTCTCCTAGCAAGAGTAATTGTTTTGTACATTGCAGTAGATTTTTTTGTAATATATATATTGTCTTATCGGAGGCTTAATATGCAACTAAAATATAAAATTATTTAAACTCAAACTTTCTTTTTTAAATTTGTTGAGTAGCTGTGTAATATGCTACATGAGTTAGCCGGCCATTAATCGCAAAAAATAAACCCGTTACATACTGACTGACATTTGTGTCACATGTTGTAGTTCTGCTTTATAGGGCATCAAAAACCAGCATAATTTATATTAATATTATGGATAATTGACCTCAACCACAAAACATTTTAGTTCATGTCTCTCCTATCACTCCATGCTCTTGTTCTTCGCACATAATAAAACAATTTCAACTCAAATTAATATATTGTGTCCCCAAAAAAAACAATATAAACATTATATATATATATATATATATATATATATATATATATATGTGTGTGTGTGTGTGTGTGTGTGTTAAAATAATGAAAATTATGTTTTCATTATTTTTTAAAAAGTAATTTTTTGTAAAGAAAAAAAAATAAAAATGTTTAGTTGATTTGTTGTTTTGTGATCAGTAAAATTGATAAAAAGGCAACTGATAATTTCTAATATATATATATATATATATATATATATATATATATATATATATATATATATATATATATATACACACACACACACATATATTAGGGGTGTAATAATATATCGTTTCACAATATATCGCAATACAAAAATGCAACAATTTCGTATCATGGATATTGACAATATATATTGTGTATAGTTTACGCAAAATGAAAATTACTGTGCAAGGAAAAAATTCAAGTTTACAGTTTTACTATCAGTACTACATTAAATAATATTAATATAATATAATAATGCGAGTCCTTTGTATATCATTTATATAATTATCAGGACTCACAAATATAATTGTGCCAAATGTCTTATGTTACCAGTAAAAAGTGGCCTTCATTTTTTTAAAGGGTCATGAAACCCCAGAACACATTTTTTGAGCTTTGAACAGATATGTTTAGGCTGCACACCATTGAAAACACTAAAGGTACTCATTAATTTTATTCATAAGTTGAAATGAGTTATTTTTGCATTTTTCAGAGCGATTTCTGTCTTCCGATTTTAAAAGCAAAGTCAGATAATACCGGCAAGATCCGGAGTGCTGAGTGGCTCCAGTATGGGCTGGTTGAACATGCTGACGTCAACAGTTTCGAGCAGTTCTCTGCATTTATTCATGATAAAAAGCACATTTTCACAGAGTTTTCCAGCTCAGAGGTGAGAACAACCAGGCTAAAACAGGGGGCGTTTCATCTAGTGAGTGACAGAGTGCAAACATAATCATCTAAAATAAATCTGTGTTTCAGCATCAAAATCATGAATATTTTTATTCTGGTGTCACCGTTGTCCTGTGCAATGGGTTACCAGCACCAAGTCCAAGCCTATTCATTTCCACTCCCAATGTAATACCAAATTTAGCATTTTAATAAACAGTACATTTTTTGTTATCCTTTTACCATAAGTGTTGGAGTATCGCAATAAAATCATATCGCGAGTTCAGTATCGTGATATGTACCGAATCGTGACATGAGGGTAGGCATGTGACGGTATCAAATTTTCATGTTATCAATTAATTGCTGAAGCTTTTATCATGATATACAGTATTATCACGATATTGAAATAAGTTGCAAAAAAAACGTGTTGTCATAGTATAGTAGAACTCTTTTTCTTTTAACAAAAAGAACTTTGTTTAAATACAATAATACAATACACAAAAAATATATAAAGTACAATTTTCAAACAGATTAAAGTGCAAATGAATTAGGCTATAAAGGTAACTATGGAAGAGGGTTAGGGCCAAGCAATAATAAAAAAATAAAACCATCTTTAGATTAAAGTTGTTAAATTTCGAGAAAAATGTCGTTATATTTCGAGAAAAAGGTTGAGATAAAATGTTGAGAATAAACTCGTTAAATTACGAGAAAAAACTCGTAAAATTTTGAGAAAAAGGTCTAAATAAAATGTTGAGAATAAACTTGTTAAATTACAAGAAAAAACTTGTTAGATTTCAAGAAAAAAGTCGAGATAAAATGTTGAGAATAAACTCGTTAAATTACGAGAAAAAAACGTGTTAAATTTCGAGAAAAAAAGTCAAGATAAAATGTTGAGAATAAAGTCATCAAATTACGAGAAAAAAGTAATTGAATTACGAGAACAAATTCGTTCAATTATGAGAAAAATGTCGTTAAATTTCGAGAAAAAGGTCGAGATAAAATGTTGAGAATAAACTCGTTAAATTACGAGAAAAAAATTCAAGATAAAATGTTGAGAATAAAGTCATTAAATTACGAGAAAAAAGTCATTAAATTACAAGAACAAATTCGTTAAATTATGAGAAAAATGTCGTTAAATTTCGAGAAAAAGGTCAAGATAAAATGTTGAGAATAAACTTGTTAAATTACGAGAAAAAACTCGTAAAATTTGAGAAAAAGGTCAAGATAAAATGTTGAGAATAAACTTGTTAAATTACGAGAAAAAACTCGTAAAATTTGAGAAAAAGGTTGAGATAAAATGTTGAGAATAAACTTATTAAATTACGAGAAAAAGAACTTGTTAAATTTCGAGAAAAAAGTCTAGTTAAAATGTTGAGAATAAACTTGTTAAATTACGAGAAAAAACTCGTAAAATTTGAGAAAAAGGTCGAGATAAAATGTTGAGAATAAACTCATTAAATTACGAGAAAAAAAGTCACTAAATTACAAGAACAAATTCGTTACCTTATGAGAAAAACTTCGTTAAATTTCGAGAAAAAAGTCTAGATAAAATGCCGTAATTCTCCTAATTTAATACGTTTTTTCTCGTAATTTAATGAGCTTATTCTCAACATTTTATCTCGACCTTTTTCTCGAAATTTAACGAGTTTTTTCTTGAAATTTAACTTTAATCTCGAGATGGTTTTATTTTGGTATTATTGCTTGGCCCTAATCCTCTTCCGTAGGTAACACTTTACAATAAGGTCTCATTATTTAATGCATTAACTAAGATTGAGCAATAGCTACATTTGTTACAGAAAGTATTATTTTCCGGGGTAACCGCTGCATTTCTGCTGTTAAAGTTGCAAATGGAACAGAAGCGGCGACAAATCTTTTCTTCTATATTGTGATTTACTTTTGAGCAAAACGGACTATCAAAACAGAAACTATAATGTCATGTGGGGACCCATCGATTGTCGACTGAATGGAGGCGTATCTGAATGTGAGCTCACGGTTGATAGTAAGAAAGGGTCGGAGTTTAAGTGGACTAAATGACTGGAAAAGTCCAGCATTCGTCACCAGAGAAAATTTTGTTTTTTATGAGCTCCAGAAAAAAAAGAAAGGAAATCTACCAGTGCAGTAAGACAAAATACCCCATATTTTGTAATACCACTTAATATTAAACATACATAAACTCAATATTCTTCTCAAAGAAATTTAACTTGTTTTAAGGTATTCTAACTGGAACATAAGACAAAAATACTTCCAAAGCATATGATTTTTTGCAGCGAAATCAAACTTTGGCATAATATCAACTGGCTCAATAAAGCTCCAGACTGACTGATACAAATCTGAATTTGCATTGCAGTCGAACAACCTTGTGATTTTCCCAAGTGCTTCCAGGCTTGAAACCTGTCACCTGCACTGAGGCGCTTCTACACAAACACAAGTGTTAAAAATCACAGTTGAGTGCGTGTCACGGATCACCGGACACATTAGGACGGGAATACAGTGATGCATCCTGTACCGAAACCACGGGCACACCCACAACTGCTGAGGGATGAGAGGGAAACATTAGTGGATGGTTTTGTGGCCGATGCTGGAACAGGTTGCTTGATGCTGCAGTCTGAACGGTGAGACGGCAGCACTGCCAGTGGGCGGGAGATAGACGGAGAGAGAGACGGTTGAGGAGAGAGGGGAGGGACAGGGAGAGTGAGAACATAAGACAGAAAGGCAACGGACGATCACAAAGAGAGTAGAAAAGGAGAACAAGTGCAGAGAGGGACCAGAGGAGAAGACAGAGCAGGACAATCCGAAGCTCAAAATGCCTCCCAACTTCGCCGGCACCTGGAAAATGAAGAGCAGTGAGAATTTCGATGAACTTCTGAAAGCTCTTGGTAATATTGCATTTCATCTGTTTAGCTGAGAATCACGTTGGTTCCAGGCGTTCACGTTAGAACATCTCCAGAGATGTTTCAGACTCGATTCGGCTCCCGAGGAGATGTTATCATACGCTAGACTGCGAGAGGGCTGATTATTCACATTTATCACGATGGGCGATGTGGGTAAAGTGGGTCACATGGTCGTTAAAGTTAACTGAGGGCTTTGTGTTTGGTATATTCACTTAAGGGATTTGTTTCACTGTGAGACAGGAAGGTCTCAGAACGGTTTGGGAAGACTCTGGGTGTGACAGATTTGAGATTTATGCCTTTGGCAGATGCTTTAAGGAATGTGTTATATCCATATGTGTGTTCAAACCCATTGTGGCGGCGTTGCGAACACTTTTACCAGTTGAGCTACAGGAAGAATTTAATTCCTTTTTCAAAGCTCAGGACATTTAATGGTGGTCATTGAAGTATTAACTTTGTCTCAAAACTGTGTAACAATTTTAATGTATTTTTTATATAATATTATAATATTTTTAATATTATTATTTTTTTTTCGAGTTAGCTTTATTTTATTTGTTTCAGTTTTAATTTAAAAATGTTAGTTTTTTAACTTATTTTAAAATTCAGTTATTTTCCAAGGCAATATTTCTAAGTTTATAATTAAGTTAAAAATGTATAAATATATATATATATATATATAAATAAAATAAATATAATATATAATGTAAAAATGTACATAATTATTTTAATTATAAATTGTAGGCCTATATATATATATAAAATGTTATAATTTTGTATATAATTCAAAATAATAAAAATTGTTAAAATATTTATATTTACTATAATTTATTAATAAATAATTGTATGTATGTATGTATATATATATATATATATATATATATATATATATATATATATATATATATAAATTACAATTTATAATTAAATTAGTTTATTATTAATATTTAGATATTATATTATAATAATTGACAAAATATTTATATTGTATTTTATTTCAGCTTTATTTCATAAAAAAAAAGGATTTTAATGGTTTTAGTTTGCAATAAAACATTGTCCGAAAAAGTCACAAATAATAAAAAAAGATTTACATACAGAAAAATTATAGAGAAAAATGAAAATGTCCTAATTTCAGTTAGTTTCCAAGGCAATATTTCTAATTTTCATTAACAGTTTTTTTTAAATGTTTATAATTAATATTTATTTATCTTTATATAATAATAATATATGACAAAATATTTGTTTTATTTTATTTCAGCTTTTTTTCATTTAACAAAAAAGATTTGAATGGTTTTAGTTTTCATTCGCAATGAAACACCGTCTCAAAAATAGTCACAAATAATAATAATAAAAATAAAATGAAAAATGCAGCTCAGATCATTCGGTCTTTGATCAGATCTCTGACTTTTCAGTCATAAGAGAAGACAAATTTTCTTGAGCAAAAAGTCTCCTTTTTTCTCCCTAGGCGAGCAAATGCAGATATTAAAAATGATCTTTTTCTTACCAATTCGCAGGTTTAAAATTGAGCCGTCACACTATTTTATGAGATCGTGCATGGATTTGATTTTGCATAAAGCTGCATAACAGTGGTTTTTGGATGCAAACTGCTGTTAATGTGGTAAATTCTCACAGATGTTGCTGGTTTTAAACCCCAAAGGCTGAATCCCTCTGAGATGGGTACGGGAATGAGCTGAGGAACACCCAGAATGAGAAAAAACATTTTCAGAAGTAGAAAAGACGAACTCGCTCAACCCGCTCACGTCTTTCTGTAAAAAAAAAAACAAAAAAAAACAGTGCTATGGTCCAAACCAGAGCAAAATCTTTTCAAACACTCCCAGAATTCCTCAGATTCATCCTGAGGGATCCTCCAGCATTTGTGGAGTTTTGCATGGCAGAGAACTGAAACAAACTCGACTGAGGACATTATAATTTAAGAGAACAGCAAGCCTGGAATTATGTTAAATTAGAATCAAGGCTAAAACAACAGAACGTTTTCTTAGTATTTCTGCTTCAAAAGCGTTCTCATTCCTTCCAACTTTACAATTTGCATATTTTACACATTGCATTTCACCAGTGATGGGAAAGTACATGTTATACATGCAAGACAGTGTGTTAAACTACACTCTAAATCCAAAAATAGTCTTGATGTAACTTTGTTGTGTATTGTGCATGTTGGTCATTTCATTAATATAATTTAATCGCCTTAAAAACTGTTCATCCCAGGTGTGAACGCTATGCTCCGGAAAGTGGCCGGTGCTGCTGCAGCCAAACCGCATGTGGAGATCCGACAGGACGGAGAGCAGTTCTACATCAAGACCTCCACCTCCGTACGCACCACTGAAATCAACTTCCGTATCGGAGAAGAGTTCGACGAGGAGACGGTGGATGGCAGGAAATGCAAGGTGAGTCACGCCAATGGCTGACATCACCGGCGTGTGCAGATTCAGGAACGAGACACTGACCTGCTGAGCTTCACAAGGGCCAGTTAAGCCCCTAAAGCCACCTACAGGCCCGGGAACACACAAACAACCGTCATTCGATGACTCTAGGACAGATTTACAGATGGATACAGCTCAACAGTAGAGATGAGTAATAATGAAACCCCGCTCAATCTCTCCATAGGAAAATTAGCGTCAAGGAGCAGTTGAGCTCGAGTTAGGCTTGCATCATTTTCCGATCTTACCTATAGCAATGAAAAAGTGATTTCTTTTCATAAAATTTCTTTGTTTAAATATTTTCAATCTTCTACATTTTTGAAATGGCAATCATATTATATTTGTAAAAATGTACATAATTGTAAATATATTGTAGGTTTATATATATATATATATATATATATATATATATATATATATATATATATATATATAATGTTATTATTTTATCATTTGTATATAATTCAAAATATTGGTTAAAATATTTATATTTTCAATAATTTATTAATAAATAATTATATATATATATATATATATATATATATATATATATATATATATATATATAAAATGTGTGTGTGTGTGTAATTGTAATGCATATAAAACTTGTAATATATTCTCATTTAGCATTATAAATGTATACTATAAATAAAAAATTCTTACCATAATATCTATCTATCTATCTATCTATGTATGTCCATTAATTTATTAATAAATAAATGTAATAAATGTGTATATAACTGTTATGCATACCAAATTTGGAATTTCTAATATATATATATATATATATATATATATATATATATATATACAGCTATGGAAAAAATTAAGAGACCACTCCAAGTTCAGAAATCAATGTTAAGTGGTCTCTTAATTTTTTCCATAGCTGTATATATATATATATATATATATATATATATATATATATATATATATATATATATATATATATATATACCAGTTATTTAGATGTATTTGTAAACTAAAATAGTTAAATTTTTCTTTTTTCTAACTCATCCTCTTAGCTTTTAAATGGTAACTGTCACTGAATTTGACCCGGGAGTTTGATTGACAGACGATCTAACCAATCATAACACCAAATCCGGCATTTTGTCCGACAAAGCAGTCAGGTAGATTAACGTTGGTTGTCCTTAACTTGAGAAATGGTGTGTATTGACGTCTTTCCACGGTTGAAACAACATTCCTTCTGATGTTCATTCATGTTTATTTAATGCCACAGGCACTACAGCGATCTGTCACGACACATTAAAGAGCCACAAAACGGTATTTATTGTTTAAATTTCTTAAAAAATGACAGAATTTGAAATATGAGACTGTTTAATATCAAAAGTAACCTGCTCTGTCTTGTCTGTTAACGTGTTGTCAGTGTCTTCTTTGCTCCGTGATGTATTTTTCACTGATGTGTGTTGCGAGAGCGGCATGGCTTGTCGGACATAACTAAACTTTGCCAACGGTCAATAGGGGTTATTCGCAATCTAACTTCTGAATTCTGATCAGATTGCTTCTGGTTTAGGTCTTTTGTATGTGCTTCATGAAAATATTTGCTGTTTTATTCAAGATAACTTGAGTTATTAAGAGGAGCATAACTGATGTCCCCCGCATATGCAGATTGATATTTAAAAGCTTTTTTCATTTTTCTTCTTCACACTAACGTTTAGATATTTAATAGAATAAAACACATATAACTAGGTAGTTTCGCCGATTACCTCAAAAGTCCATAGATAGCTATGCCATCAGTTCATACTGATGTTAACACTTTCTCTGACAAGCGGATGCAATGAGATCAGTTTTCCGGTTTGGTCATGTGACGTTCGACATATACCCTATTGCTATAGCATTAGTTAAAGATGGTTGAAATGGCTCCCAGCATCCAAATTTCCCATGATCCCACAAGTTTTTAAAGGTTAGCGAAGGATAGTTAGAAAATACAGCTAGTTTAAAATACAGTTGAGTTGTATTTGGTTGTAGTTGGTTTTCTGATTGAAAATAAGTTAAAAATGAAACAATTACATTGTCTGCAGTGTTTTATGGTGCAAAAAAAATTATAAATGTAATCAAGTAAACTTGTGTTGCAACAGTTCAGAGAATTTTCTGAAATGGCTGTAGAGAAAATGAATGGGTAAAAAACACTTCAGAGAAAAAATCTACCACTGTTGAGCACAGCATGCACCTAAATACTGGTAATGGACACCGCTGTTTTTCGGATAACTTCTCTGGACATCTCAGACTCTGATTTCAGATGATACACGCGCAGACACGTTTATGTAGATTTACATTAGATCACTTCGCATCCATCAGGACAAATTAGCCACTAATGTGAGCATCAATTTCCTCAGCATGAGTTTGTCCATCTACTCTGATTTCCCTTCAGATTAATATTAATGTCTCTATATCGTCTTAATCGTGTCTTCAGATGATTTGCAGAGGTGCAGTTTTAATTCCACCCAGTAACCTGAACAGATCTCGTGATCTTTCCATTCACGTTCAACAAAAGCCATCCGACACAATAAAATCTAGAACCTCGTCCATAAAAACCGTGAAGCGAAACCCTTATATTTTATTTCACTGACCTTAACAATGTCATCTCACCAAGCAAAATGATGGCGTCATCAAACTGTGAGAAATCCAAACCTGATGGTTTCAGACTGCAAAGCTCAGCAGAAAGTGAGTTTCAACAACTATGGGGTGTTTTTTTCAAAAATCATTCTAGACGGGCAGGAGAATCGCTAGTTACAATTGGATGTAAAAATGTCACATTGCTAGCTACTCCGCATTTTTAGGCATTACAGTCACCTATGTAATTCCCAGAAATTCTGTCGATGTAGGTTTTGAAACACAGCTCCGATATTAAGTTTGTTAGTCTTCAAAAGAACAGCATACTGAATCAAAGGATGTGGAATAATCAGAATGATTGATTCCCAAGAAATGGAGTCTTAACTTTGAGAATCCTCTCTCATGGAAATTGCTTTGTTGTTAGAGAGATGTAGCGAAAGGACGGGCGTATAGACAGGGATTTGACCTCATTTTGTTCTGGAACAGACAGCAGTGGGAGGGGGATTATTTGGGAGTCTTGCAGCCCCTGAGAGTCACGTAACTGTCTGTCTCAGATTATGTGAGCGAAGACATCTTAAAGTGTGTGTTCTGTATTTAGAAATGTGTCTTTCTTACCTACCTATGCTTTTGAAAATGTCCCCAAAAGTTGGGAAGGGTTGGACCATTGTGGATTAAGCCCAGCTTGAAAATAAATTACACTCTTAAAAATAATGGTTCTTTATTTGCATCTGTTTCCTTGTACCTTTAACATTCATAGAACCTTTCAAATGCACAAAAGGTTCTTTAGAATTTTTAAAATGGTTCTTTTTGAAGGGTTCTTTGGAAACCCAAAATGTCCCTCTATGGCTTTGCTGTGAAAATACTCTTTATTTTTTAAGAGTGTAATAATGGGACAAAATGAGGGGTTAAGCTATAGAAAATATAATTAGCTTAGTGTCGAACAACAGAAGTCAATGTAAAGTCTCCATCGTGATATAAAAACAAACGAGTATGTCAGATGGAAGCCCTTTTCCACCACACCAATCGAGTCAAAACTACGGAAGAGGATTAGGGCCAAGCAATAATAAAAAAATAAAACCATCTCGAGATTAAAGTTGTTAAATTACGAGAAAAAAACGAGTTAAATTTCGAGAAAAAAGTTGAGATAAAATTTTGAGAATAAACTCGTTAAATTACGAGAAAAAAACTAGTTAAATTTCGAGAAAAAAGTCGAGATACAATGTTGAGAATAAACTCGTTAAATTACAAGAACAAATTCGTTAAATTATGAGAAAAAAGTAATTGAATTACGAGAACAAATTCGTTAAATTACGATTTTTTCGTAATTTAACGACTTTTTTAATCGACTTTTTTCTCGAAATTTAACGACATTTTTCTCATAATTTAACTAATTTGTTCTTGTAATTTAATGACTTTTTTCTCAACATTTAACGAATTTGTTCTCGTAATTTAACGAGTTTATTCTCAACATTTTATCTTGACTTTTTTCTCAAAATTTAACAACATTTTTCTTATAATTTAACGAATTTGTTCTCATAATTTAATGACTTTATTCTCAACATTTTATCTTGACTTTTTTCTCAAAATTTAATGAAATTTTTCTCATAATTTAACGAATTTGTTCTCGTAATTTAACAACTTTTTTCTCGTAATTTAATGACTTTATTCTCAACATTTTATTTTGACTTTTTTCTCGAAATTTAACAACTTTAATCTCGAGATGGTTTATTTTTTTATTATTGCTTGGCCCTAATCCTCTTCCGTACAAAACGATGACTTAAGAAGTTGAAATTATGACTTAAAAGTCATAATTATGACATAAAAGGTTTAAATTATGATAGTCGTAATTATGACATACTAAGTCAAAATTATGGTTTGAGTCATTATAAGTCATAATTTCGACTTTTTCTTATAATTATGACTTTTAAAGTCTGCATTTCGACTTCTAATCGCATAATAATAACTTAGTATGTCATAATTTCAACTTTTTATGTCATATTTATGACTTACCAGAGCATGTTTTGTTTTTTTTTCTCATGTGGCGGCAATGAGCTTCCATATAGTGCTGTCTCCTGCTGGGCACATTATTACTGGGAGCACTAGATCAGATCCCCGCAGGTCCGACTCACACCCCATCTGCACTGCAAACGCATGAAGTAACATGCCAAACTACAGTGCAATGCATTATCAAAGCTGTGAGCCCTTCACATGCAATGCAGACAGCTTTGTTACTTAGAATGGAACCATTCAGGGATCTTCATACTGGCTTTTGTAACCACAAAGCGACCACAAGTAATTAATTTCCAGTAAGAGTTGGCGATATGAAGCAACTAGCTTTTGATTGAATTATAGGCTATATTAATACCTTAAATTACAATAGTTGGTACAGTGCGACAGTTGCGTCGCTTCACTACTATTCATAAACCCTCTCCTGTGGCCTCATGGGATAGTTACGAAGGCCAGTTGCTATAGAGACAGACCTCTCACCTGCCACAGGGCAGAAGGCTGAGACTAAAAATGATCGTCAGTGAGAGAGACGGAGAGAAAAGATGGGTGGCCATGCTAATCGTCTCCTGGAGCTTCTGGTGTTTTTGTAGAGACTATTCCACTCTTTTTCTTTACTTTATTGTTCAGATCCTGTCTAAGATGCAGATGTTTGGCTATGCAAATGTACAGTTATTTGTCATGCCAATAAAGCACATTAAACTGAAAAAAGAGAGTTTGTGTATTGTGCTCTGATTCATTTCAGTGGAGGGCTTTATTATTAAGCGCCTAAACATACACATTTATGCATTTGGAAGATCCACAGTGCATTCAAATTATAGGCTGCATTTGATCAGCATGTGCATTTCCAAGGAATTAAACCCATTATTTTGGTGTTGCAAGTGCAATGCTGTTCAAGTTGAGCTAAATGCAATTAAAATTGCAAAAGGGTGAAAAAAAGTGTCCCTTTTTCATCCTCACCCCATCCCAAAGTCATCACAGCCACCATATATAGATGATGAAAGGGTCATGTGCTGCCCCAAAGATTCAGATTAGTGGTCAATCATCACTATGGGTTTTTCAGTGCCAGATTATTAAACTTTTACTTCATTAAACAGCAGTGGATTTCTTCATTGTGTTTTACTCTGCATCCTGGTTAATGCATCGTATTATTGATTGTTACCGAAGATGTGTGTGTGTGTGTCCCTGCTGTCAGAGTTTTTGTTAGTCTAGGCGAGACAAATGAGTGTGTCAGGGCGCTGTACACTGTCTCATTTTAAAAGGATTTCAGATCAAGCTGCATAAATTAGTTTAAAGACAGTGCCTGAGGCCAGAGAGAGAGAGAGAGAGAGAGAGAGAGAGAGAGAGAGAGAGAGAGAGAGAGAGAGAGACAGGCACAGAGAGCTGATACGAACAGAGTCTGATTGCTGATGTTGTTTTGCTGCAGTTATCTGCGGCGTTCCATTATACACACCCAAACCATTGACTTCTATTGTTTTACATTTAATTTATTTAATATTTATATCATATATTTATTTATATTATTGATATTTATTAATGAAAATTAGTGCTGTCAAATCAATTAATCGCATCTAACTCTCTCTCTCTCTCTCTATATATATATATACACACACACACACATATATATATATATATATATATATATATATATATATATATATATATATATATATATATATTAGATCGGGCGGTTCCAACAGGAGGGGTTACATTTATTACGATTAATAGATTTGACAGCACTAATAAAAATATACATTGCAAACAATATTATATTTATATTCATTTAAAATTGAATTCAATTCTACTTTTTAAAATAAAAATAATAATAATAATAATAAAAAAAGGTATTTTATTTTCAAATTGTTTTATAGTTAAATTTAAAGACTTTAAATGAATAATTTACTCAAAGAAAAAAATAATTTCTGAAGAAAATAATTCTTTTGAGTCAAATCAATGAATCGGTTGATCCGATTCACAAAATCAGTGTGAATGATTCATTTAGGATATATAACATTTATAAATTAAAGGGATAGTTCACCCAAAAATGAAAATTCTGTCATTTATTACTCACCCTCATGCCGTTCCACACCTGTAAGACCTTCGTTCATCTTCGGAACACAAATTAAGATATTTAAGTTGGCTCCGTGAAGTCTCCATAGGAAGCAACGTCACTTTGTCTATCAAGATCCATAAAGGTACTAAAAACATATTTAAATCAGTTCATGTGAGTACAGTGGTGCAATATCAATATTATAAAGCGACAAGAATATTTTTGGAGCGCCAAAAATAACAAAATAACGACTTATTTAGTGATGTCCGATTTCAAAACACTGCTTCATGAAGCATCGGAGCACAAGTGAATCAGTGTGTCGAATCATGATTCAGATCGCGTGTCAAACTGCCAACGGCTGAAATCACGTGACTTTGGCGCTCCGAACAGCAGATTCGACAAACTGATTCATAAGCAGTAGTGTTTTGAAATCGGCCATCAATATAAGTCGTTATTTTGTTATTTTTGGCGCTCCAAAATATTCTCGTCGCTTTATAATATTAATATTGAACCACTATACTCACATGAACCGATTTAAATATGTTTTTAGTACCTTTATGGCCTTACTGAGCCATCAGATTTCAACTAAAATATGTTAATTTGTGTTCCGAAGATTAATGAAGGTATTACGGGTGTGGAACGACATGAGGGTAAGTAATAAATTATATAATTTTCATTTTTGGGTGAACTAACCCTTTAATATCAAATTTACAGATAATAACAATGAAATTTCGATCTGCAGAGTTTGGCCACATGGGAGACAGAGAATAAAATGCACTGCAAACAGACGCTGATGGATCGAGACGGACCTGTTACATACTGGAGTAGAGAGCTGCGCGGAGACGAACTGATCCTGGTGAGAGACTCACAAACACACCGTATCATCGCTAAACACTGTATTGTTCAGATGTTGCTCTTCTACAGACTTCTCCATTACATTTCATTTAAGTATCAGGTTTGTTATAGAAAAAAGGGACTAAATCTTGACTGAAACATTTCTCATAGCTTTGTCTACTATTTTGGACCTAAAGGAAGAGATTGTTTCTGGTGTTCACTTCTCCAGACAGAAGGAGATGGATGATGTTACAGCCTCCACGGCTGAATATGGTTGATCTTAAGAGAGATTTTATGACTTCAGACAGGAAACAGCCTATGGATTTACTTTCCATATAGCTTAACATTAAGACAGTGTGAGAGAGAGAGATGGTGGGTGTGAGATGTTTAATGGAGCAAATCGATCAAGCTGCTTTTCCTACTTCAGTCTCATGTGACTCGCACTCTGGGTGTCCTTTACAGACAGTTTTGGTCACCAAAAGGTTCAAAGTAGGGCCTAAAACATTTTTTTTTTCAATGGTCAGAAAAAGGTGCTTCAGAAAATTTGGATTTTCATTCTCGTGGGTCAAACAAAATTTTATATGAGCTGTGTTATTTTCTATTTATTATGCAGTTTGTTATCCTGTTAAAATGAGGTAAAACTTATTTTATTTTCTAGCAATGAAATAAAAAAAAAATTATTAAGTTTTTTAAAATTAAATAAAATAAATAAACAAAATGTATATAAAACACATGACTGGAATAAACTTTTTTGAAAATATAATACAAAAATTCTAAAAAAGTTTTTCTTACAATAAATTATTTTATTACCCATTTTAGTATTTTATTTTATTGTATAGTATATTATAAGTATAGTATATTTTAAATATTTTATTGTTACGCTTTTCCTAGACTTTTAATTTTAAATGAAAATCCATTCTAAAAGTATTTTAAATTATTAAAAATGATTATACATGCATAATTAATATAAGCTACTGTTCAAAGGTTTGGGGTCAGTAAATTGTTTTAAAAGAAACTGTTTTTATTGAGAAAGGACGCATTTAATTGATCAAAAGAGAAAAAATTATGTGTATTTAGCGCATTATTTTAGCACATAAGATATTTTGAAGAATGTTGGTCATTGATGGTAGCCATCAACTTCCATAGTAGGAAAAATAAATACTATGGAAGTCAATGGCTACCGTCAACTTTCTGGTTACCAACATTCTTCAAAATATCTTCTTTTGTGTTCAACAGAAGAAAAAAACCCATTTAGGTTTGGAACAACTTGAGGGTGAGTAAATTTCATTTTTGGGTGAACTCTCCCTTTAGGGCACCCAAACAGCGACCCCAAATAACATGATATGTAGCTAATTTTACCAGGGGAACCATGCCAAAAACAAGGATTTGACCCCTCCCCAATTGGCCAGGGTTTTGTTGTGAAAACCTGGCAACCCTGGGGACTTCATCCAAACCTTTTTCTTACTTCCCCCAACAAATTTTCTGTAAAAAGCAGTCCAAACACTATTATCGCCACAAATTAAGATATTTTTGATGAAATACAAGAGTTTTTTTTTTATCTCCCATAGAAAGCAATATAATTACCACATTCAAGGTCCAGAAAAGTAGTAAAGACATCGTTAAAATAGTCAACGTGACTACAGTGGTTCAACCTTAAAGGGATAGTTCACCCAAAAATGAAAATGTGATGTTTCTCTGCTTACCCCCAGGGCATCCAAGATGTAGGCGACTTTGTTTTGTTGAACACAAATGATGATTTTTATCTCTAACCGTTGCCGTCTGTCAGTCATATAATGCATGTCAATGGGAACAAAATCTATGAGAGTAAAAAAAACATGCACAGACAAATCCAAATTAAACCCTGCGGCTCATGGCGACACATTGATGTCCTAAGACACAAAACAATCGGTTTGTGTGAGAAACCGAACAGTATTTATATAATTTTTACCTCTAATACACCACTATGTCCAACTGCGTTCAGCACTCGCTTAGTGAGGTCTGATCGCGTTCTGACAACTGCAGTGATGTCTCGTGCATATACTTCAATGAGTGCTAGACATTACTTCCATTGTCAGAGAGCGATCAGACCTCACTAAGCAAGTGCTGAACGCAGTTGGAGTGCAAGTGGTGTTTTAGAGGTAAAAATGATATAAATACTGTTCGGTTTCTCACACAAACCAATCGTTTTGTGTCTCAGGACATCAATCTGTCGTCACGAGCCGCAGGGTTTAATTTGGATTTGTCTGTGCGTGTTTTTTTTACTCTTATACTCCCATTGACCCACATTATACGACTGACAGACGGCAACGGTTGGAGTTAAAAATCATCATTTGTGTTCTACTGAAGAAACAAAGTCACCTACATCTTGGATGCCCTGGGGGTAAGCAGATAAACATCACATTTTCATTTTTGGGTGAACTATCCCTTTAATGTTATGAAGCGACGAGAATACATTTTGTGTGCAAAAACCAAACAAAAAGAACGACTTTATTCAACAATTTATTCTCTTCCCTGTCAGTCTCCTACGCAGTTTACGTTGAAGACACATTGCAGCACTTCCAGGTTCATGTCCTTACTACTTCTCTGGACCTTAAATTGTGGTCATTTTGTTGCTTTCTATGGGAGATAAAAAAAAAAAAACCTCTTGGATTTCATAAAAAATATCTTAATTTGTGTTCCGAAGATGAATGAAGGTCGGGTGTCGAACGACATGAGGGTGAGAAAAAGAATTTTTGGGTGAACTAACCCTTTAAATCTACTTTGTGTCTCGCATTTTGAAAATCTAATAAGATTTGTGTGACAGCTTTTAGCAAGACAAAAGAGTCGGGTATTATTCCAAAAATGTTTAAAATGTCATTTCCACCACATAATGCTTTCAAACACTATACATAATGTGCAGTGGGCTGTAAATGTTCAGAAATGCATGTCCACTCCTGGACATTATTGGAAGACAAGTTCAATAAACTTGTGAGAGTGTGAAAAAGTTATTTTTTAAAAGTCTACGGGGCTGAAAGTGCTGACAGTTGAAGAAACACCCATATACGGGCACTGATCCAAACTCAACAATAAAATAAGAGCATCATGAATCCGTTCCAGGACAGGCGCTCCTGACGGCTGACCCCTGAGAGCGAGTGTCAGACGCTTATTCAGGCTGAACACAGGAATGTGAAGGACTGTCCAAAACAAATGCAGGTCTGACCCAAATCAGAACCGCTCGTTTTAAATCTGACAGTCAGGCCGCTTGACATTTCTCACGCCTTGGTAAGTGAATTTAGAGCTCGAAGTCTGCAGAACAGCAATCCCAGAATGCAGCTCTCATTGTCTTTGGCATTTCGCTGTGAATCTAGGACACATTTCCATAAGATAAATGTGCTTTGTTTAGCTTAGTCCAAAAGGAAGCACAAAAGGGATTATGGACGGCTCCGACTGTCTTTATTTCATAAACACACCATAATGGAGGTTAACTGCAGGACGCTCGGATGATCATCTCTGCAAGAGCTTCAGATAAACAAACACATTTCTTTCTTTCGGTCTCTCATTCTCAGATCTTTGGGGCAGACGATGTGGTTTGCACGCGGATTTACGTGCGAGAATGAGGTGGCGACAACGACCACGAAAAACGCAACCAAGCAGCCCTACATCCCAAGAAACCTTCTGTCTAGAAAACTAGAACCTTTCATCGCATGTCAGGCAGCGAACATGCATCCGTGCAGTGCATTGTGGGATTTCATTTCCCAATCCATGACTTTAATCGTAATTCTGTTTGTTTCTCTCTCTTTGTCCATTTCAAGCACAGATATGTGTATTGCAAACAAAAACAGTAATAAAAATGGAACCAAATATCAGATTACTCTTTCTTTCTGTGTCATATTGTTTTTAGAGATCTGTCAAGAGCATCAATCAGAAATAAACTGTTTTCTTTTGA